>NC_023749.2:34873692-35173692 GCF_000499845.2 Phaseolus vulgaris | reverse complement strand
TATGGTAAGCCCACACAATTCTCCGGACCTCGTCCGCCCAAGTTACCTTAGCTTTTTCTAGCCTTCTCTTTAGACCCCTGAGCAAGACTCGGTTGGCGGATTCGACCTGTCCATTTGTCTGGGGGTGCTCGACCGATGCAAACACTTGCTTGATACCGAGCTCCGTGCAGAGTTTGCCTAGTTGCTGACTTGCGAATTGAGTGCCATTGTCAGACACTAAATGTTTTAGGACTCCAAAACGACAAACTATGTTCTTCCACACAAAGTGTTGAACCTTGTGAGTTGTGATTTGTGCGACAGGCTCGACCTCTATCCACTTGGTAAAGTACTCAATGGCGACCACGAGGTACTTCATCTGGCGAACTGCTAAAGGAAACAATCCCAGGATGTCAATCCCCCAGGTGTGAAAAGGTCATTTGCTATGGATCGACCGCAGTTCTTCCGGGGGTTCATGATGCCAGTCGACGTGCTGTTGGCACTACTTGCATCGTTGTGTGTACCTCGTGTAGTCCTTCTTCATGGTCGACCAGTAGTACCCTGCCCGAATGGCTTTTGACGAGAGAGTTCGGTCGCCGATGTGTCTCACACATATACCTTCATGGACCTCCGCCATGATACATGTGCACTACTCACCACTTACACAAGACAAGATAGGGTGAGTGTAGCCATGTCCAGACATATACCTACTTGCGTTTTTATTGACGATCCTAGCTTCCGCTGGCTCCAGTGGGAGCAAACCATCAGCCAAGTAGCGTTTATAGGGTGGCAGCCAAGTAACGTCTATAGGGCATAAGCCAAGTAGCCAAGTAGCGTCTTTAGGTATACTCAGCTTGATTGTCACTAGCCTTGAAGGCGAACCGCAGGGCCTGGATTGTGCCTGGATGAATGTGATTCTAATACTTATCAAGTTCTTATTTCTTTTTATTTTGATCCAATTAAATCTTAAACCAAACATATTCATTTATTGTAGTATTGAGAAATAATTTAATTAATTAAAATTTAAAAATAAATAAATAAATGTGTGTAGATTTGCAAATTTTCTAAAACGTGAAGACTAAAATCAGAAGAAAAAAGAAAACAAAAATTGTACTAGTCAGACGTGCTCGGGTCCTCAGCCCAAGCACATAAGCGTAGTAAGCTTGGTTGGACAGGTTATGTGCGAAATACCCAACTCAATTTGGGGCAGGTATGGGCCCAATGACACATTACAAGATTGGCCCAAATTTTGGGTAGTCTATACGAAAAAGATAATTAAAGTAAAATAACAAAAGGAGTAGCAAAATTAGTAAAAAAGTATATGTCTTTTATATACAAATAAAAGTTGTTAGGAATAATGTGGCATTGCACCCAAAAATAACGGTGCACGTTAATAGAATGTTCTTACTATTGAAATTATATTATTGTTGTTGAGATTATATTCTTGTTGTTGAAACAATATTCTGGTTGATGAAAATTGTTGAAAGAATGTCTATAAAATGGGTTTTAGACCCCGAATAAACATAAGCTTTTCTAAACCCTAGATTGATATGGATTTATAGTTTGAATGCTCTCATTGACTTGATTGTCGCAGTGTGATCAACAGATGGAGCCCCCTTTGTCAAAAAGCATCTTTAGCTTGATTCAACACCCAGCAAAGTCGCTTCATCCCGAGGCTCATTTCCATGTTCGGTCAAGGTCAGCTGGCAAGAACATTTGGCCCCCATCATGGGGCCCGATAAAACCTGATCCCACCCACATTTTCAACTAAGCATTTCACATAATGAGAAACATGAGGCAAGGACAATTGGGATCTGAAGGAAGCGAAGCCCCCGCCTTGCAGCAAATTATGGAAACCATGAGGGCTCTCCAATAGGCAAACGAAGAATATCGACGTGAGCAAGATCGAATTCGGGAAGAAATGATGTAAGTTGATTTTAGGATTGTTCATTTTATAATGTGACGCTTTATTTAGATAGAGATTTTAGGAATTTAAGAGTGAAGACCTTAGGAAAATCCCCACTAGACATTAACTTAACCAAGTGGTTAAGTAGATGTGAAGGTTCATTTCACAAAGGCAAAAGGAAAAGATAATTATAAGGTAAAAATGATGCTAGAAGGTGCGGAATTAAAGAACAAGGAAAAGAAACCAAAATAGAATTGTCGAATGGAAACAAGGAAAACCAAACAAGAACATGATACAAAGAGTAAAAATGGAATGACAATGGAAGAATAAATGAAAGAAGGAGAAAGCTTATGTGATGGATTTGAGAAGTGGAACACACCACTTGGAGTGTGATTGACCTCCAAGATAAGTGAAGATAGCCGCCACTTGAGAGCTCTCAATACTCACAAGATAAGACCTAAATGCTAAGAGAAATTCAAACCTCACTAACACCTCACACAATTTGTGCAGAGTAACTCTTCTTCTATTAATTTCAACTTGTAAATACAATGAGGAAGGCCTCTTATTTATAATAGGAGGAGCCTTGGAGAACAAGTAGTGAGGGTAAGAAGGGAAAAGGGAAATGTGGTGCGGCCTAGGTTATTGACCAAAAGACATCTACTCTACTGAAATTACAAATAGGGAAACCAATTGATGCTCAACACCCAAAGTTTGTGCTCTGCTGCTAGTAACCCTCTAAGGTATGGTGGATGCTGAGGTCATTGGTTGGGCATGGTCAGTAGGCGCCCTCTCTCCTAGGTCCTCATCATGCTCCCCGGGTGGGAGGGAACTCCTCAACGAATTTGGAAAACGTGCAGAGAAAGGAGTCAGATCACTGATATTTAAAGAATGACTACCTTGTTAGAATATATGGCTTTAAACTAGAGGGGGGTGAATTGTTTACAGAGGGTTTTCAAAAACTTTTAAGTCAAGAATGAAATTATCTCAAGAAACAAATGATAAAGAATTCAGTTTGCCAAAAACTAAAGCAAAAAGCAACTGCATCAAAAAAACAATCGGTTATTTATACCAGTTTGCAAATATCAAAACTGAATTTAAAGAGTTAAGGGATAGAGAAAATGCATATAGAGATTTATACTGGTTCACTCTAAACCCAGAGCTACATCTAGTCTTCTCAGAAACCACTGAGGAACACCACTAAGCAATCAAACCTAGATCACTTACAACACAACCAAGAAAGTGACCTTGATCCCCTCAAGACACACACTTCTCTTGGCCAACACACCAACACTAAGAATGTTGATCTTGATCCCCTCAAGAACACACAACACTTCTCAGCAAACACACAAAGATTCTTGTTCAACAGATACAAGGATTACACTTGTTACAAAAGCAAATCTGAAATCAATACTAGTAGAAATCCTATCTCACACACTTTGATCAATCTCAATCTCTAAGCAATCTCAACTCTTTGAAAAACTCAAAAACTTGTGTTAATTGTTCTTACTCAAATATGTTTTTCTGAAGATATTCAAAGATGATGTTTGTTACCAAATCTTAACAAACTATTCATTGCATTTAGAGATTGGTCAAAGCATTAAAGATTGGAGCGTAATCAGTTAAAATCATTTAAAGCTCGGTCAAAACAAAAACCATTTTCTGTTATGGTACCAAAACAAACAATCGGTTGTTTTGGTTTTAACAGCTTAACGATTTGAAAAACAGTTTTCAATCTTTTCTAAAAACACCTAAGTATAAAACAATCGGTTGTTTCGACAAAACAACAGGTTGTTTTTCACTTAGCTTGAAAAACACTTTTTCTTTTAAAAAGATTGAGAATGCCTATGCTTTGGATTCAATCAAGAGTGGATTACAAAACTCAATCTACCCCAGATCCTATCTAAGACAACTCAGCAACAGCAAGCACAGCCTAGCCTTCAACATCCTTCAAAGGGTTTTGGATTCTTCAAAGCTTGAACACCACTTGGTACAACAATCTCCCCCTATTTGATGAAGACAAATCCCTGATGCTTGTGTTGTACCTGATTGAATCTGAAGCAGTTCCTTCAAAGCACAGTTTTAAGCAAAACACAGAACTTCTGATATTTGGTTAGCACAGAAACAAATATAGAAATTTAGAACATAATATCAGAGCAAACAATCAAACAAAATATAGGAGCAAAAACCTATAAGGTTTTACTCATCCAAAATATTTTTGAAAGAAAAAAAAAACTGAAATCAAAATACAACATATATCTCCCCCTATTTGTCTTGACAAATAGACAAAAAAGAAGAGATGAGAAAGATAATTGTTCTTAGTACAACAGATTTAAAACAGCAAAAGCAGAAAGAATAGAAAACTGATACAACCACCAAAAACAATCGGTTGTTTCGATACATCAACCGGTTGTTTTTCTTCATTCATCATCATCAACATATTGAAGATCAAAGATTTGGTTCTGTACTTCTTCAATCTATTCATCTAGAGTCATGAAACGTGCATCCATACTGTCAAACCTGTTATCAATCCTCTGGAAATTGCTGACACAAAGATCATGGAGATTCCTTTGATTCTCCGCAAAGCTATCAAGCCTATTCATCATGATTTCTTCAAAAGAAGACATGGATTTCATTCTTTCTTCTTGATTTCAAGCACCAGCACTAGGTCCAGCATCTTGATATGCTTCAGGTAGATCTTCATGTTGAAAATCCATATCAGCAGGTTCATCTCATTCATGATCAGCAATAGCACTAGATGAGACTCCAAAGTCACCAACTTTGCTAATCCATTTGCCACCTACTTTGGTGAAACCCATTTTGTTGAGAGATCCATTGTTCCACTCTTGAGTTGACTTCACCAACTCAGATGTTTCATCCTCTAGGTTCACTTCAAAATAGTGCAGAAATTTAGAAATCAAAAGAGCATATGGATAACGATAGTCACATAACCTCATTGCCTTTTGCATGTGCTCTTTGATGATGTGTATCCAATTAATTCTGATCTTCTTCATAATGCAAAAGATGTACACCAGATCTTCCTCAGTGAGAACAAAATGATTGCTTCCCCTTGGAGTTAGAATCCAAGTCACAATGAGAGCTAGCAATCTTTCATCAAGTCTTAAGCCACCAACCGAACAAGTACTAACTTGTGCATTTTGGTTCTTCAAGCAGCTCTTGTAGTATTGAACTTTGTTGAAGTCCTCCACTACACCAAGGTTCCCTTTGTTAATTCTGAGGCCTAAGTACTTTAGACCAGCTACAGCAATCCACACTTCATGTGAAATCTCCATATCTACACCTTTTACATGAGAAACAAGGTTGTTTCCCTCAAACTTGAGATTTGTGCAGAAAACTCTTATCAAATCTGGATAGATATTCCCTTTCATCTCCAAGAACTTTTTAAGGGACTGATCTTTGAGGAGCTTTCTTACATTGTCCTGCTTTTGACTTTTCAGCCAATCAAAGCAAACAACTTTAGGGTTGTTTATCACTTTGGTGTTAGTCTCAAATCTATATCTCACAATTAGATCATTATCACCAGAAAACCATCCTTCAAGCCTTCCTCCAGACCTTACAACTCTGGATTTGACTCTTCTTGAGGTGGGAGGAGTTGAATCCATGATGGCAGAGATGAACAACAGAGAAAACCTCACTCATAGATTTTGCAAGAGATGTTGCAAGAGATATTGCAATGGGTTGTTCTTGTGGAAGAGATAAGCTGCAAAATATTTTATAGCAATAACAGAATTATAAGATATTCAATGACATGAGTGGTACCAGATTTTCAGAGAGAGAGAGGACTTGACCATGCCCTGCACAGAAAACGTCAGAAAAAACTAAAAATCACATGGTCTTCACATGTGATCTTGGACTAGTCATTAAGACTCTTGAATTTCCAAGATTTTGGAATATATTCCTTTATGACTGTTGTAACTTCTTTCTGAGCGTGATCAACTTTCAACTCAGGTTCATTGACCAAGGATTCTCTCTTTAATTTGATCTGCAACGGATAGAAAATCAAAATAGAAATTAAATTGGTTTCTTCACAGTACTGTCAGACTTAAAACAATCGGTTGTTTCGAGAAAACAATCGGTTGTTTTTCTGCAGCAGTAAACTCATTTTGAATATTTAAGCATGAGCATAAATAGATCAAAGCAAATGAAATTTAACACTTTAAGAAGATTATTCAAACATGTAAAAGAACTTAAAAACATAAATTAATAACAGAGATAAAGAATGTCTTATCCTTTGTGTTGTTCTTTTAATGAGCCATGTGCTTTGAGATCAAGAAGCCTCATTTTGACTGTTGAGGGTTTTTGGATATATACAGAAAATTGATTCAGCTTCAATGTTGGTCTTATTCTTCAAAAGGCTTGATCAGATGACTCTGTCCTTCACACTTCTTTAGATTTCCTGCACAAGCATGAGTTCAAGCAACAAAATTTGGCCCCTTCACAAATGTGGATCCAATTGATTTCTTTTTCTCATTTGGAACCTCACATTCTTTAGGAATCCATTTCATGTAGCCTCTAGGAACAGAAAACTTTCTTATTTTGCAAAATCTAACCGAATGGCCCTTCTTTCATGCAATAAAAGCATGTAACAACCGGTTGTTTCGAGACAATAATCGGTTGTTTTTCTGGCTTTCTTGAAAAAAAATTTGAAAACTTATCTTGTTGGTTTTGTGGATTAAAACCTAAACCAACCTTTCCAAAAACACATCTTTGATATGCCAAGACATTCTCAAAGTTAGATTTCCCTTTTGAAAGCTTGTCCACAGTGTTAACAAGATAATGTACCTTTTTCTCAAGATTTTCACAGTTTTCGCAAATGAGAGTGTCACACTTGCAAGAAGAATTTTTGAAATGTGTTTCCAGATTTTTGAAATCATTTTTAGATTTTTCAACACTCTCTTTTCCAACCAGCTATTCAGTGCTTTCAATCGGTTGTTTGAAAACACCAATCGATTAGCTTCATCGTGAGTTTCTTGAAAAGCTTCAAGCAATTCACTATAATTTTGTTCATTTAAAGAAGCACATGAACTTACCTCACTTGAGCTACATGATTCATCATCATCTTCAGCAATCAAACAGATGTTTGCTTTCTCATCTTCACTTGATGAAGAACTTTATGATGATACCTCATTTTCATCCCAAGCTATGTAGGCTCTCTTTGTCTGAACATCTCATACTCTTGGATTAGAGTATGCTTCCTAGCTCTCTTCACCTCATTTGTACCTTCATGAGTTACCTCCAAGGTGTCCCACATCTCTTTTGATGATTTGCATTGAGAGACCCTGAAAAACTCATGAATTCAAAGCAGAGGTTATTATATTTTTGGCAATCAATCGAATTTGGCATTCTTGCTTTCTGAATCAGTCCATTGAGACCAAGGCTTTTCAATTGAGGATCCATCTTTTTCAAACTTTGGGATAAAAGGACCATTTTCAATTGCATCCCAAATTCCTTTGTCAAGTGATTCCACAAAGATTTTCATTCTCACTTTCCAAAATTGGTAGTTCAAACCACAAAACAGAGGTGGTCTGTTGATTGAAGCATCTTCCCCAAAAGGTAGTCTATCTGCCATAAAAAAAAGATTTTTGGATCAACTCGAATAACTTTCAAGAACCAAGCTCTTGATGCCAATTGTTAGAATATATGACTTTAAACTAAAGGGGGGTGAATTGTTAAATGAGGATTTTCGAAAACTTTTAAGTTAAGAAAGAAATTATCTCAAGAAACAAATGATAAAGAATTAAGTTTGCCAAAATCTAAAGCAAAAAGCAACTGCACCAAAAAAACAATCGGTTGTTTCGCAGAAACAATCGGTTGTTTATACCAGTTTGCAAATATCAAAACTGAATTTAAAGAGTTAAGGGATAGAGAAAATGCACACACAGATTTATATTGGTTCACTCTAAACCCAAAGTTACATCCAGTCTTCTCAGAAACCACTGAGGAACACCACTAAGCAATCAAACCTAGATCACTTACAACACAACCAAGAAAGTGACCTTGATCCCCTCAAGACACACACTTCTCTTGGCCAACACACCAACACTAAGAATGTTGATCTTGATCCCCTCAAGAACACACAACACTTCTCAGTAAACACACAAAGATTCTTGTTCAACAGACACAAGGATTACACTTGTTATAGAAGCAAATCTGAAATCAATACAAGCTGAAATCCTATCTCACACACTTTGATCAATATCAATCTCTAAGCAATCTCATCTCTTTGAAAAACTCAAAAACTTGTGTTAATTGTTCTTTATTCAAATCTGTTTTTCTGAAGATATTCAAAGATGATGTTTGTTACCAAATCTTAACAAACTATTCATTGCATTTAAAGATTGGTCAAAGCATTAAAGACTGGAGCGTAATCAGTTAAAATAATTTAAAGCTCAGTCAAAACAAAAACCATTTTTCTGTTATGGTACCAAAACAAACAATCGGTTGTTTCCTCGAAACAATTGGTTGTTTCCTCGAATCAATCGGTTGTTTTGGTTTTAACAGCTTAACGATTTGAAAAACAGTTTTCAATCTTTTCTAAAAACACCTAAGTATAAAACAATTGGTTGTTTCGACAAAACAACAGGTTGTTTTTCACTTAGCTTGAAAAACAGTTTTTCTTTTAAAAAGATTGAGAATGCCTATGCTTTGGATTCAATCAAGAGTGGATTACAAAACTCAATCTACCCCAGATCCTATCTAAGACAACTCAGCAACAGCAAGCACAGCCTAGCCTTCAACATCCTTCAAAGGGTTTTGGATTCTTCAAAGCTTGAACACCACTTGGTTCAACATACCTAAGTACGTATCAGGCAAATCCAACTCATAGGCATTGTCATTAATCCTCTTGATGATCTGAAAAGGACCATCACTACGTGGCATAAGTTTGGACTTCCTTTGAGTAGGGAATCTATCCTTCCTCAAGTGAAGCCAAACCCAATTCCCGGGTTCAAAGATCAATGCCTTGCGCCCTTTGTTGGCATGCTCAACATACTTGCCTACCTTCCTTTCAATTTGCAACTTGATGTGGTGGTGCAAGTCTTTAATAAAAGAAGCTTTTTTAAAAGAAACCATCTTTGCACAACACCTCATCAAGTACAGGAATAGGAAGGAGGTCAAGAGGTGTGAGGGGATTGAACCCATACACAACCTCAAAAGAGGTGTGGGAGGTAGTAGAATTTACTACTCGATTATAGGCAAACTCAATATGAGTTAGTAAAATTTCCCACACCCTTAGGTTCCCGGAAATAAGGAACCTTAACATTTGAATGTCTTGGGAAGACCTAGAATAAAATCCATGGAGATGTCTACCCAAGGCATAGTCAGGATGGGAAGAGGGGTATATAAACCATGGGGTTGCACTTTAGACTTAGCCTTCCTACATGCTATGCATTTGTCATAAAAGCTATGTATGGATTTGTGCATGTGGGGCCAAACTAAATGCTCTTGCAATGTGTCTAAAGTCTTAGCTACCCCAAAGTGTCCCATAAGACCACCCTCATGGGCCTCTCTAACAATAGATTGTAGTAAAGACCCTTCGGGAACACAAAGTCTTTTCCCTTTGAAAAAGAAACCATCATGTATGAAAAAGTCTTTATGTCCTCCTTTTGAGCACTCTTGATAGATGAGAGAGAAATCAAGGTCATCTTTATAGATTTCCTTTATGTGATCAAAACCTAAGTATTGAACATCCAAAACATTTAGCAAGGTATACCTTCTTGAAAGAGCATCCGCAACCACATTTGTTTTACCTTGCTTATGTTTGATCACATAAGGAAAATGCTCAATGAACTCCACCCACTTAGCATGTTTCTTATTTTTCTTTGGCCTTTCAAATATTTAAGGGATTCATGATCACTATGTATCTCAAACTCCTTTGGAAAAAGGTAGTGTTGCCAACTTTGCAAGGCGCTAACAATAGCATAAAGTTCTTTATCATAGGTGGAGTAGTTGAGATGTCTCCCTTTGAGTTTCTCACTAAAATAAGATATGGGGTGGCCCTCTTGAAGGAGGACAGCCCCAATGCCTATGTTTAAGGCATCACATTCTATTTCAAATGTCTTAGCAAAGTTAGGGAGTGCTAAAAGGGGGGCCTTAGTCAATTTATCTTTCAAAGTTTCAAAAGCTTCTATTTGTTCTTGTCCCCATTCAAACACCACATCCTTCTTTACTATGAAATTTAGAGGTGCGTCAATGGTATTAAAGTCTTTCACAAACCGCCTATAAAAACTAGCAAGTCCATGAAAACTTCGTACCTCACTAACATTGGTGGGTGTTGGCCAATGTCTAATTGTTGCAACCTTTTCCTTATCTACATGCACCCTTTTGGAACTCACTACAAACCCTAGGAAGTCTATATGATCTATTTCAAACACACACTTAGAAAAATTAGCATACAATTTCTCCTTCCTAAGGGCTCCAACACTTGCCTAACATGCTTCTCATGATCCTCTAAAGACAAGTTATAAATAAGAATGTCATCAAAATATACCACTACACATTTGCCAATGAAAGGCCTTAAAACATGGTGCATGAGTCGTATGAAGGTACTTGGAGCATTGGTCAAGCCAAAAGGCATGACTAACCACTCATATAAACCAAACATGGTCTTAAAGGGAGTTTTCCATTTATCTCCTGGTTTAATCTGGATTTGGTTATAACCACTCTTAAGATCAATTTTGGTAAATATTTGAGACTCATGTAACTCATCCAATAAGTCATCTAATCTAGGAATGGGATGTTTATACTTAATGGTTATTTTGTTTATGGCGTGACAATCCGTACACATCCTCCAACTCCCATCCTTTTTAGGGATAAGAATCACAGGCATAGCACAAGGACTCATGCTATCTTGCACCCACCCCTTAGCTATTAATTCATCTACTTGTTGTTGAATTTCTTTGGCCTCGGTTGGATTGGTCCTATATGTTGGCCTATTTGGTAAAGAAGCACCGGGAATGTAGTCTATTTGGTCCTCAATGGTGGTAATCCTTTAGGGGGATCTTGAAACACATCTTCAAATTCCTTTACCAAATTTTCCAAGCATGGAGGACTATCTACCGCCAACTCACTCTTAAGGGTCCTAGGAAAAGCTATGAAGATAGACTTTTGAGAAGGCATTACCTTTTTGACCTCGTGTGGTGAGATGAGAAGGCTTCTCTTAGAATTATGTTTATCTTTTTCTTTCTCTCTCTTTTCTTTCATTTTAAATTGGTCCTCATGGACTTCCTTTGGTGAGAAAGATTTTAGTATGATCTTATGCCCATGGAAGGTGAAAGAAATTTTGTTTGTAAGGCCATCATGAAGAGTTTTCCTATCATATTGTGATGGTCTACCTAAAAGAATATAAGTAGCTTCCATAGGGACAATATCACATAAGACCTCATCCTTGTATTTACCAATAGAAAAGGCTACGAGGACTTGCTTATTTACTATGATTTCCCCCTCCTCACTTAACCATTGAAGTTTATAGGGCTTGGCATGAGAGAAGGTAGGCAATCCAATTTTATCTACCACTCTTGTGCTTGCCACATTTGCGAAACTCCCCTCATCCACAATTAAAGAACATAACTTATCACTAATGAGGCGTCTAGTGTGGAAAATATTTTCTCTTTGACTTTCATCAAAAGGCTTTAAAACTTGTCCTAGCATACGCCTCACTACTAATATGTTGCCTTCACATGGACTCTCACTCTCTTCCTCAGTTGGCCTGTGTTTGCCTCCGCGTTAGTACTGTGCACGACGATGGAAATGAGAAGATGGTTTGCGTTTGCTTCAAGTGATGCATGAGAGAGAAGGGAAGTGGAAAGGGAAAGTTGGGTGGATTTTTGCGCCTCTCATTGATGAAGAGAAAGTTGAAGGGGAGAAGAGAAAGCCGCATAGACTTCTCTAACTTACATTTTTACCCTCAATATATATAATAAAAGATAATTAAAATCATTTATTTTTTTAAAATAAACTATACATACCTAAATAAATAATAATAATAATAATAATAATATAAAGTATTATTAATACTAATAATATAAATATTAAAATAATAATAATATTTAAAATTAATTTATAAAATAATAATAAAATTATAAATAATAATATTAACTAAAATAAATTTTTAAAATAATGATAATAAATTCAAATCAAATAATTTTAATAAATAATAATAATATTATTATTAATTATTTTTATTTTATTTTATTTATATTAAATATTAATAATGTTATTAATAAATATATATATATATAATTATTTTTTTAAAAATTATATAATAATAAATAATATTAATCATCTAAAATACTTAATTAATTTTTTTATATATTAAATGGATTTGTAAATTTTATTTTTTTCCAATCACACTTATCATATTATTTATAATTTTTTTATGAAAATATTTTATGTTCTAAAAATGATAAGGGACTTGTATTTTTATATTTCATATTTTATTATTTAAATATTTTAAAGATAATGGTAAATTCGTAAATTTACATTTTTACACATTAAAAAAAATTAAAATTTTATCACAACCATCCCATCACTCACAAACTTCAATAAACTTTCCTCACACATTGATTTTAACATACTCGAATCCAAACACCTTCAACTTTCTTCACACTTCCACTCCCCCACACCCTCAACTTTTCACTCCCCCACACTCTCTAATCCAAACAAAGCCTTGGGGATCTAGAATGGTTAGGAGACCTAGATCTTTAGGAACTATGGTCACTTAGGACTACCCTTCATGCATCATCATATTGCGTTTGGAAGGACAATTAGAAACAATGTGACCAAAACATAAACATTTAAAGCATTTTTACTTGATATTTTTTGGTAGGGGATTTAGGTGTTGAAGTGGAGGGTTTAGAATCAATAGGTTTCTAAGTGGACTCCTTAACAAAATTGGAGGGAAAAGTTGAAGAAGACTTGTTTTTGTTTTTTCCAAAAGGAGTGGTAAAAGCCATCATTATGAGAATTTTTAAAAGAGGTTTTCTTTGAAATTTGTGATTCTACCTTGATGGCAAGGTGAACCAACTTTTCTAAAGAGGAGTACTCGTAGAGTTCTACCACATCTTGGATATCCCTTCTTAGGCCACTTACAAATCTAGCCATTTTTTACTCCTCACTTTCATGCATGTCAATTTTTGTTAATGTTGTTTAAAGTTCTTTAAAATAATCATCCACATTTTGTGTTCCTTGTTGAAGCTGTTGGAGCTTCAACAAAAGTTATTTCCTATAGTGTGGAGGAACAAATCTAGCGCGCATGCATAACTTCAAATCCTTCCAAGAGACCACTGTTGAACCAATTGTGTTCAAGCTTTGAAGAATCCAAACCCTTTGAAGCTTGATGAAAGGCTACATGTGCTTGTTGTTGTTGTGTTGTCTTATTAGATAGGATCTGGGGTAGATTTTAAGTGTAATCCACTCTTGATTGAATCCAAAGCATAGGCATTCTCAATCCTTTTAAAAGAAAAGTGTTTCTCAAACTAAGTGAAAAACAACCTGTTGTTTTGTCGAAACAACCGATTGTTTTATACTTAGGAGTTTTTAGAAAGAATGAAAACTGTTTTTATGGTTGACTTGCTGTCAAAACCAAAACAACCGATTGATTCGTGGAAACAACCGATTGTTTGTTTTGGTACCATAACAGAAAACTGTTTTGTGCTTTGAATGAGCATTAAATGATTTTCTAACTGTTTACGCTCCAGTTTTTAATGCTTTGACCAATCTTTAAATGCAATGAATAGTTTGTTAAGATTTGATAACAAACAACAACTTTGATGATTTACAGAAAAACAGATTTGAGTTTTTCACTGATTTTTTTGCTTAAGAGAAAAAGTTGAGAATTGCTTAGAGATTGAGATTGATCAAACAATGTGAAATAGGATTTTCATCTTGTATTGATTTCAGATTTGTTCTGTAACAAGTGTAATCCTTTGTACTGTTGAAAGAAACCTTGTGTGTTTGCTGAGAAGTGTTGTGTGTTCTTGAGGGGATCAAGATCAGCATTCTTAGTGTTGTTGTGTTGGCCCAAAGGAAGTGTGTGTCTTGAGGGGATCAAGGTCACTTCTTTGGTTTTGTTGTAAGTGATCTAGGGTTGATTGCTTAGTGGATTTCCCCAGTGGTTTCTGGGAAGACTGGATGTAGCTCTAGGTTTAGAGTGAACCAGTATAAATCTCTATGTGCGTTTTCTCTATCTTTTAACTCTTTAATTTCAGTTTTGATATTTGTAAAACTAGTATAAACAACCGATTGTTTCTGTGAAAGAACCGATTGTTTTTCTGGTGCTGTGCTTTTTGCTTTGTGCTTTGGCAAACTGATTTCTAAATAAAGTGATTCTCGATGTAAATTTCATTCTTGGCTTAAAAGATTTTGGAAACCCTCTTTAAACCATTCACCCCCTCTAGTTTAAAGCCATACATTCTAACAACCACGACTGGCCTCTTGTTAAGTCCAATTTCCATTACAGTTTTGTGCCACCATTGCATGGCATAATCCAAAAATTCTAAGGAAGCTAACTTAACTTTTTGGTCTTCTTGGACCTCATGTACACTAGAGATTGTTCAACTTTAGCCTCTCATCCTAGGTAAATATTGGAGTCATCTTCCCCACTAAAACTAGGAATTTTTACAAAAGGTAAAGAAGGTTTTGCCACATGTTGGCGCCTATCATCAAAGTGATGCACTCTCCATTCGTCCTCTTCTTCTTGGTTGTCATAGTGTTGATAACTTCTTGATTCACGTCTTGGATTCCATCTTCTTCCTCTTTGGGGTCTATCATAGGCCGATTCAAGCCTTTGGAGTCTCTCCTCCATTTGTATTATCTCTCCATCCTTTTGTGTTAAGGATCTTTTGGTCGGCGCCAATTCACCCATAAGGAATGCCTTTTGGGGAGATTGGGGTTTAGAAGATTCTCCTGAAGAAATATTAGCCATAAAACACAAATGACAACAATTAGAGAAAAGAAGTTAGTAAGAAATTCACTATCAAGGTTCGCCACTTGTACCAAGATCACTCCAAACACTCAAAGAAAGAAATTTCCCCCCTCAGCAAAGGTCTTTCTTGTAGATGAAAAACTCTCAAATGAAAAAGGTCAAAGCCTTCAACACTTGCTCAAAGTAAAACCAACACAAAACTTAAGGAAAAGAAATAAAAGACAAACAAGAAAAGTTAAACCAAATTTGAAAAAGAGATTATGACAAAACTTGAAAAGGAAGACAAGCAAGAAAAGGCACACAAAAAGACTCTAAGATACTTACTAAACTTTTAACAATGAAACTTTTTCTTTTAGAAAATGCTAATGCAAAAGGATAAAAAATTCCACAATGGTTGAAATCAATTAGCCAATCAAGTTGAATCCATATTTGGAAAATTTGTTTTTTTGTAATTGATACCCAAAGTTGCGTTTTCATTTCTCTTTTGTTGTTTTTGTTTTTACTAGACTTGAATTATGGAAATGAAATGTCCATAGTTGTCATCATGCATATTTTCCAATAACTTCCAATTTCCACAAAAAAAAATGTTGGGATTCAATATAATTGAACACTTGAAATCTTATGTTTGGAACTTTAAATCTACTTCTACTAAAAACAAGTTTCTAATTACTTCTCAATCTTTCAAAATTAAAAGCAAAGTAAGTAGAATCAAAACAAGGACTCCTAGAACACTAATGAACATAGGACTCAAAGCAAAAGGCAAGATCAATAAAAGACATAAAGAGAAACATATCCAAAAGCGAAATAATGCTATGAATATAAAATGGCTGAAATTTTTTTTTGCAAGAAATAAAGGGATGGAAAATAAAATGCAAGAAAATAAAGACAATAATTTAAAGGTACTTGAATTTAAAGGTACTTGAATTTAAAGACAAGAAATTAAAGGTACTTGAATGTAAAGAAAAGTAAAAGTGTCAAATCAACTCAAGCAAATTAAGCATAAGAACCTAAGCTCTGATAACCACATGATGTGAGTTGATTTTAGGATTGTTCATTTTATGGTGTTACACATTACTTAGATTGAGATTTTAGGAATTTAAGAGTGAAGACCTTAGGAAAATCCCCACTAGACATTAACTTAACCAAGTGGTTAAGTAGATGTGAAGGTTCATTTCACAAAGGCAAAAGGAAAAGACAATTATAAGGTGAAAATGATGCTAGAAGGTGTGAAATTAAAGAACAAGAAAAAAAAACAAAATAGAATTGTCGAATGGAAACAAGGAAAACCAAACAAGAACATGATACAAAGAGTAAAAATGGAATGACAATAGAAGAATAGATGAATGAAGGAGAAAGCTTATGTGATGGATTTGAGAAGTAGAACACGCCACTTGGAGTGTGATTGGCCTCCAAGATAAGTGAAGATAGCCGCCACTTGAGAGCTCTCAATACTCACAAGATAAGACCTAAATGCTAAGAGGAATTCAAACCTCACTAACACTTCACACAATTTGTGCAGAGTAACTCTTCTTCTATTAATTTCAACTTGTAAATACAATGAGGGAGGCCTCTTATTTATAATATGAGGAGCCTTGGAGAACAAGTAGTGAGGGTAAGAAGGGAAGAGGGAAATGTGGTGCGGCCTAGGTTATTGACTAAGGTTAATGTTGCACAATCATCCTATAGTTCTAGATGCTAGGTTAAGCTTTCTCCCTTACAAGGCTTCATGAGCTAAAAAACTAGGCACACACCCTTATTTGTACTAAAAGACATTTACTCTATTGAAATTACAAATAGGGAAACCAATTGATGCTCAACACCCAAAGTCTGTGCTCTGCTCCTAGTAATCCTTTGAGGTATGGTGGATGTTGAGGTCATGGGTTGGGCCTGGTCAGTAGGCGCCTTCTCTCCGAGGTCCTCATCAAGAAGCTAGGGCTGAGCAAGAACGATTACGAGTAGAAGCCCGAGCTGACCAATAACGCCTTCGAGAGGAAACACAGTTGAGTCATGCTCATCTTATGGCAGAGGTTGAGGCCTCTCGAATAAATATGGAGGAGCACGCGTAAGCCGATGAGGAGTTGTGCAAGCCAATCAGGAGTTGCGCAAGACCAAGGAGGAGCTACGGAGGAGCTTGCACTGACAGGGCCGACGTCCCACCTGGGAACGTTCTCTAGACTTATCATCAAGAGATGACCCCAAGCCATTCTCTCACATATCATTGAAGAGCCTGTGCCACCCCATTATAGCACAACCAAGATCGTATTTTTCTCCGGGGTGGAAAACCCCAAGACTCATCTAAAGGCGTTTAGGGCTCAAATGATCATCTCTGGGGTTAGATGCAATCCGATGTAAGATGATCATGGGTACCTTCACGGGAACAACTCTGTAGTGGTTCATTGGAATCCTGGATGGTCACATTACCTTTTTCCCTCGGTTCTCTAAAATGTTTAAGGAACAATTCTCGGTGAATAAGGTCAACCCTTCACGATTGTATGATCTTTTCCATGTCAAACAGAGGGAAGGGGAGTTGCTTAAAGAATACTTTAATAGATTATGCGCAGTCTCAGTAAGACTTCAAACTCAGGATGAAGAGATGGTGGTCATTGCTTTCGTGCAAGGGATGACAGCAAGCTCGTTCACCGATTCATTGATCAGGTATCTGACGGAGATGTTAGCCGAGGTGTGTGAAAGAGCTACAACCCATATCGAGGTCGAGGAGGCCATGCTGAGGAAAAATGGCAGCTCACGTTTGAAACAACCCAAGTACAAGGAGAACAATCGAGATCGTTCTATCAGGAGCAGTGAAGTATCCATCGAGAAAAGAGCGGACCAAAGGTACGTCCCATATGTCGCCAAGAAGGATGAACCTAAGGCAAAGGCCATGGAAGAGACAACTATCAGACCTAAATTTCAGATATCCTGCAAAGAACTCATAGGCATGCCCAGAGTGTCAGACAAATTGAAGTTTCCCCAAAAGACAGACCGGTTTTTGGGGTCACCAAGGGATATTTGATGTGAGTTTCACCGAGCTTATAAACATGGAATCGAGCGATGCATCACCCTAAGTTACCAGCTGGCAAACTTAGTCAAAGAGGGTTTCTTTACAGAATATCTCGAGGTCAGCCAAGAAAGGTCGAAGGTGGAAACCACATCCTCGAAGCAAAAGCACGAAGCTCCATTCCTTGGAGAGTTAAGCACCATCACTGGAGTATTCTCTGGAGGGTGTAGCTCAGCCTCTAAGCACAAACGTTATGTCCGAGCGGTAATGTGTCTATATGAAAGGGTGCTCGACCGATCTACCAAGCTTTCCCTTTGTTTCATAAGGGCCGACTTGGAGGATGTGTTTCCCGATGAAGACTATCCAGTGGTGATATCTATTATCATCGTAAGGCGTAAGGTGAATAGAGTCCTAATTGATCAAGGGAGCTCAGTAGATGTAATGTTCTGGAGAACTTTTACCAATTTGCAAATATCCCCTCACCAATTAAAGCCATATGATGGTTGTCTAGTTGGTTTCATAGGCAACCAGGTGGAGGTGTGAGGATATGTCAAATTGAGGACGACCTTTGCTGATACAAAAGTGTGGCCATGACGATTACCATCAAGTACATTGTCGTCAACGTGTCTTCTGCATACAACCTGCTCCTGGGCCGACCATCCTTGAATAGGCTAGGCATAATGGCCTCAACCACCCACATGAAGATGAAGTTGCCTTTGGCTAAAGGGAAGGTCATTATGATAAAGGTCGATCAGAAGATGGCATGAAAGTGCTACAAAAGCAGTTTGACAAAGCGTAGGGGAACCTACGTAGTCACCATCCAAGAAGGAGAGTCAAGATGGATAGTAGAGGCAGACATCAGTGATGAAAGACAACGTGGGCCTACTGGAGAGGTTTGAGAGAGGGAGATAAATGGGAAGAAATTCAAGCTCGGCACCTCGCTGTGTAAAGAGTCAGAGGATAAAATAGCTGACGTCATCTCGGAGAATATGCACTTGATGATGAGCCTGATGAGAAGACTTCATTCTCATCCCAAGCTATGTAGGCCCTTTTTCACTTTCCCTTCTTTTCTTTGTAGCTTGACTTCTTTTCCTTGCTTTCTTTATTTGGGCAGTCTTCCTTTATGTTCCCTTGCTCACCACAACCAAAACAAGTATAACTATTGGAATTAAAATCATTGGATTTTTTTGTTTCCATACCTTTCTTTGTTGGTGTCTTTGTTGGTGTCCTACACAATCTGGTTTCTCTTACAAGATGAACAACCAAATGTACCATGATATCAATCACGAATAGCCACCGGTAGTAACTGTTGCATTAGAATGTGACAATCATGTAGCTAATTAGTTTCAAATCATTCATAGATAGAATAATCTTAACATTTGAAGAGTAGCCTTGTGGTACGTTAACACCTTTAAGACATTCACAAAAACTTGTTTTCTCTTTCTTCGACGAAGTGTAACATGCTGCAGGCAAGTATGTACATTTACCAACTTCTCGCGGTGCCAATTCCTTTCGTATATTCATCTTAATCAAATTCATACATGCATTTACACCATCCTTTATTTTGCCTTTAATGTTCTGAAGTGTTCCTATTAAACTGTCACACACATTCTTTTCTACGTGCATTACATCTATACAGTGTTTGACATCTAACTTACACCAATGTGGAAGATAAAAAAAGATTGATCTCTTATTCGATATTTCATTCATAGTTTGCTTCTTCTTCATTGTTCCAAAATTCACATTAACATCATGTATTTGCATTTCATACATAAATTAAGAGGTAAGTTGTAAATCACTAACAAAACGGGCCATGAACTATGATTACTACTTAAATTTACAAAAAGATTCATTCCATCAGTTGCTTATCCAAGTCTTGACTTTCTTGATTCTTTTCCAAATTCAGGAAATTCTTTATCAATGTTCTTCCACTGCAAAGAGTCAGCTGGATGACGAAATAGTCCATCATATTTTCTATTCTTTGCATGTTACCTAAGGTTTTTAGTGTCATTTGTATTTGCAAACAAACACTTAAGCCTTGGAATTATTGGAAGATACCAAACGACCTTAGTAGGAGGACCTTCCTTTGTGAATTCATCAATTGCCGAAGGTCGGACACCTCCGGACTCAGAATTAGTGCATTCAATATGTAAAAACAATATCTATTATTTGAAAACTAAATTAAAATTGTCGAAGTTCGGACACTCCGGACTCAAAATTAACGTGTTGAATACATACATATACTATTTATTACTAATCAACACATACATGCTGCTAATATATTGCTCCAAAATCTGCTATCCATGCATGATCATCGTATGTATATGAGGAAGTTGCACCGTGTGCTACATAAAAATCCTCTCTATGCATTGCTTGCAGTACAAACTCTGGTAATTTACTCTAAGTAACGTAGTGCTTCATGGTATTAATCTTTGTCTTGTGTTTCCTTTTCAGCTTCTCAATTTGCATCTTCAAATTTTCATTATCTTGTTGCACATCTTCAAAATTCTCCTGTAGAACATAAGATATATAATATTCAAGAAATTAATTAAAAACATGTTAAGACAGAATGAATCTTCAGAGATTGGATCAAATTAGAGTTTCTCAATGTTATTACAACCTTTATAAATTAGAACAAAAACATAGTGTACAGGTTTTGTTCTTCAGTTGCTAACTGCAAAGAAGAAGTTAGAAGATAAACTAGAAATAGAAATAAACAAAAGATAACTTACAAAACTGTTTTACTCTTTTTTTTTTTAATTTACATTTTATTAAATATATTATTTTTAAAAAATATTTTTTAATTATAATTGGAGAACAACATAACATATTTATTAACATATTTTCGAATATAATTAAAATCGTCAAAGAAACTTAATAAGGGAGAAAGAAATATAAATAATTTTGTATGAAGAAAAAATAAAAATGATTGAACGAAACAAACAATATGAAGAACGTGAAAAAAGATTTCAAGCAATGATGATTTTTTCTTTCAAAATTACCAAGGTCCTTGAGTTTACTATATTCAATCCTTCATCGGTAATGTTTAAAAAAGTTAAATAACTTCTTTTATTTTTTAAATTTACATTTTTAATCGTGATACATGTTTATATTTTGTAGGTTTCTAATAAAAAAAAGTGTGCCAATAAATTCTAGACATCAAGAGGACCATATGTGATTGTTAAAGAATATAGTATATGTGGAAATGGTTTTTCACGTATTTTTTTCTTTGTGAACAATATGTTATATTTTCATTTATAGTACTTCATACCATTATTCTTCTTATAAAGCTTCCTTATAGTTTTTTAACTCATATTTTGAGTTTGAATTTCAATGTGTTTACTTGATATGTTTTGGTATTTTACGAAGGTTCTAGACCCGTGTTATTTAACAATGGGTTTTGAAAAACTTTTCCTGGGGTTTAAAAACCGATAACCCTGGGTAAATGACTTAAATGAGATTTTAAGTAGGAGTGACAATGCGGGTTGGCTTGTCCCGCATAGGCCCACCTCGCGATTGGCCCGCAAAATGAGATTCGAGTTGATCCGCTCTGCGCAAGGAGTACGTGCTCATTTCACTAGTCTGTCCTACATAGAGGTAACCCACGAACCACCCTGCATAAGAAAATTTTTCATTTTTCAAAACTTAAAATTTTATAATTTATAAAAGAAGAAAAAAAAAACTCATACTGTTGAAAACTTAAAATTTTATTCATGTTCCAATTCATTCAATTAAGATAAAAAAAATATGAATTCAAGTATAAGGGTTATTAGAAAGCTTGATTAAAAATAATTAAAGTTTTGTTTTGTATCTATTTTTCCTATATATGTATATGAATTTATAAGAGTATCCTATCAACGTTTTGATACATAATATCTTAATGAAGGTGACTAATTTTTTAACTATTTTATTGAAATCTTTTCTTTATATTACTTTTTCATTAACAAATTTTAAATATAAGACTTTCCTTAAAACTAATTCCAGTATCACTCTTAATATTAACTCCTTTAGATGATTAAAATAAAATATTTCTTTTCTTAGTACATTAAATTCAATTTTTTAAAACTAAAATAAAAAAGAGGTCACACTGCAATAATGGAAGCAAAGTTTGCATAAATTATTGATTTTCGGATTGCTGAATCCGGAAGTCTAATTTCTATTACAGATTGGTGAATCCGAAATGATTTTTTTTCAATTATGGATTTCTGAATCCAGAATGCATATTTTGAATTATGGATTGGCGGATCCGGAATGGTTTTTTCAATTATGGATGTTTTGTATTTTTTTAATTTTGGATTAACACTATCATTCATGTACTACCGGAAGCATCAATCCGGGAGATTACTGGATGCGCCAATCCGAAAATTTACCAGAAGCGCCAATCCGAAAATTTACCGAATTTCATAATCTGGAATACAAAAGAAAATGTACAGTTTATATAGGGACAATTTTGTCTTTGCGCAACTTTGTGAGGGTGCAGGAAGAAAAATGTAGGGGTGCAGGAAGAAACTGCCTTTCACTAGTCCGTCCTGCATAAGAGGTAACCCACGGACCAGCCCACATAAGAAAATTTTTCATTTTTCAAAACTTAAAATTTCACAAATTATAAAAAAACATTCATATTTTTGAAAACTTAAAATTTTATTCATGTTCCAATTCATTCAATTAAGATTAAAAAAATATGAGTTCAAGTGTAAGGGTTATTAGAAGGCTTGATTAAAAATAATTAAAGTTTTGTTTTGCATCTATTTTTCCTATATATGTATATGAATTTATAAGAGTATCCTATCAACGTTCTGATACATAATATCTTAATGAAGGTGACTAATTTTTTAACTATTTTATTGAAATCTTTTCTTTATATTACTTTTTTATTAACAAATTTTAAATATAAGACTTTCCTTAAAACTAATTCCAGTATCACTCTTAATATTAACTCCTATAGATGATTAAAATAAAATATTTCTTTTCTTAGTACATTAAATTCAATTTTTTAAAACTAAAATAAAAAAGAGGTCACACTGCAATAATGGGTGAGTGGGGTAAACTTTTTTTTTTTGCAGAAAAAATAAAATAATAATTTTTTTATTTATGCGAGTTAGTGGGTTCACCTGGTCTGTCCCGTTGTTGGTCCGCATGGGCTAAGAGTTATGCGGGACGGGCTAAGCGGGTCAGCGAGCTAGATTAGTGAGCCCATCCCACGTTTTTTGGTATCGGGCTACGGACTGGCTCGCATGACCCGACTCATGTTGTCATCCCTAGTTTTAACCCTTGGTAGTGTAAGAATAAACCCCTTTAAAATCATTTGTTTCTTATAGTGATATTTGCAAAATATGATATGATAGATTTTGAGAAGTTACTATATACAACTAAAATTGATAATAAATACTTTGATTATGTTACTGTTAAAATTCTTAAAAGTTCATGTTTTTTAATATATAAATTATGAATTTGTGTGTTAATATAATTACTTTTTTAATTATAATTTATAGTTTTCGTTTTTTTAAATTAATTAAACTTATTTATGTAAATATGTGATTTTGAAAAAATAGAATTGTAAAAAGTGTTAAAATATGAAAATGGAATTTTAATTTCACATTTAATATACATTGACACTCAATATTGTTTAATATTAAGATAAAGAAAATTTTCATTTACATTTTTTGGTAAAATTTAAAAATAAAACTAAAGATAGAAATGAAATTGTAATTTCTCATTTGATATAGAATTCTACATACAATGTATTTTGTTTAATATTAAGAAAAAATCAGTTCATGTATGAAGAAGAGAAAAAACATCTCAATCAGATGTCATCTTAGGTAACTCATTCCACTTCCATACACGAAGCAAACCAGTGTCATCGCCAGTGAAGAAGAGTCCATCATGTCCTAACTCGAAAGATGCAATGTCTTTCTTAGCATATAAAAGACCCCTCTCTGAAAATCTATATATGAAAAGAACATGGTTAAGGAATGAAACAATGTTTAACAAAGTAATATGTAAAATTAGAGATAGAAGTAGAATTAAATTTTACTTACGATGGCAATTCATACATGCGTACTGAATTGTCTTTACAAGAGGAAAACAATATTGGCTTGCCTTTTGCATTAGGCATCCCAAAAAGTGAGACAATGCCCTGTATACAAAATGTATGAATTTAGTGAATTTATCAACTTCTTCATGATTATTATCAGTTTTTTTTTTTCATTCTAAAATGTACATACTACCAAATGATTAGGCATCTTACACTTTGTTCGGTGTGTGTATATACCACAGTCAGAGTTCCTTCTTCCATGCATGCCCAGATCTTAATTGTGCCATCAGATGAACTTGACAGCAAAAATTCGTCCCAACAAATAAGGGATGTGACTACATCATTATGTTCATTGAGTGTCATTGTACATTGTAATGTATCCATGTCCCAGACCTGAAGAAAACAAGGTAATAAGATTTGGACGGTAAATGATAATTGAATTCAAGAAAAATTGACATGATACAAGAGGAAA
Organism: Phaseolus vulgaris; assembly: GCF_000499845.2. NCBI lineage: Eukaryota > Viridiplantae > Streptophyta > Magnoliopsida > Fabales > Fabaceae > Phaseolus > Phaseolus vulgaris. The sequence continues at coordinate 35,149,366 of NC_023749.2, read as the reverse complement.
CGAGTATCTCTGCATTAACTCACAACACACATACCTTTATGCTTTGGTCCATGGATCCGGAGTACAACATCTTGCGTCCAATAGTTAGGCAAACCACAGATTTAGTGTGACCAGTTAGTGAGGCAACTAATTCAAAAGGAGACTTAACTTCAGAGCTTTCTCTCCAGGCAGTAATGACACCATCCTAAAATTTTAATAATTACATGATACATAAATTAATGGACACTAGAAACAAATGTTGAAAAGGCAAGAGTTTTGAAGTTAATGAAAGAAAAAAAATTGGCAGTGTAAGTAATTAGGACAAAAATGGTAGGGTAAAAGGTATAAAATGTTTATAAAGTTTAAGAATACTTAATCTAATAAACAAAAAAACTGATGTAGTTAACTAACTAGATAAAAATAAAAATATTAGGAAAATTTGACATAGATAAGATCGAAGTTTTGTGTGGATGATTACCTCTGCCCCGGCAAAAAGGATGTTGTTACCAACAGTCATGTGAAGGATCCTTCCTTTGGGTCCATCAAGAGTAAACTCCAAATTGGTCTTAGTATTCAAAGCCTTTACCACAAACACATCCATGTAAGAAGTTTTGTTATACTACTCCTATAATTAGAACATTATCATACATTTAAGATAAAAGAAGGACAAAAAAAGTGTTTACCTTGATAACATTGTTCAAACCAACAAAAACCCATGGCCCCTCACTTATCAAAGAGTTAACTTGGGTGCCAAAATTTAGGACTTTAAGACATTGACCTGTATGGCAATCCCATATCCGAACGGTTCCATCGGTGCTTCCATAATAAAGTTTGTTGGTTCCAGCCAGAAGCGTAATTCCGGTGATAGCCTGATGTCCAAAAGTTGATCAAACCAATGTTGATTGAATTAATATTCTAAATGTATATTATCAAAATATATTTTATAATAGTGGTTTTAGAGTTATTACCTTTTTGTGTTGGTGAAGTTTTTTTAATGTGGAAAACCCATCACCTTGAAACCATGAATGTAAATGAGGGCATTGTTCACCGTACACACAGTTGTTGTTGGTCCAATATTTGCATATACTTGTAGATGATTTCTTAGACACCTTAACAACATTTGTCCCATCTCCTCTCTTTCTAACCAATTTTTTCTTGGGGTTATATTTGGAGGTATTATTAGAGGATGAATGAGATTTTTTTCCACAATATTTGCTTCTGGCATTAACATGTAATGAGGATGTTTCTCTGTGTAGAAATTTGCACGGATTTCTGTTGCATCTCCCCGCTCGCCAGTAGACACAAGTTGTCCCACCAATTTTCTTATCCATTCTGCTAAACTTTACATCCATAATACTCTACATTGCAATCATATCCCAAATCAGCTTATTCTTTTTACTACTTTATATTTATTAATTTTTTTACATATTAAGATCACATTTGTCTTAATTTACATCCTTCAATTTCATAATTAAAACAATTGCATATATAATTAATTTATCACCTATTTTTAAATCAATAGTTTGTACATTTGTCATGGTGTCTTTATAATGCTTATTTATAAATAAACAAATAGATAGATAGAATAAATGTATGAATTAAATAAATACACATACTAGATAAATAAATTAGATATATAGATGAGTGGATTAGATATAAGGAAATTTTTTAAAGTTCAGAGCTTGCTTTTAAAACAAATTCAAGTGATCGGCTTTTAAAAATAAATATAAAGTTAGTATTATGATAAAATTAGTTGTCAAATAATCGGGATGATTGAGTTAAGGAAATAACTTTTTTCATCAATTATAAACAAATAAATTGATGATATATTAGATATTTTGAAAAATGATAAGTGAATTTCTTTTTAAAGTAAGATTTCAAATTATAGTTTCAATTTAATTTAAAATACATTATGATCTACTATCGTTACAAGTTTCAGTAAAAATAAGAAACAAGATAACATCAGTTATATAATAACAAAAAAAATTATGCATGTATCTTTTATTAACGGAGAGGAAGTAAAAAAAAAAGGTTTCACACAAGAAAAGAAAGAGGAAATTTTGTTTTTTGATATTTAACTTTTACTTTCCTAATTGGAGGCTATTAAAAAAAGTAAACGTATCAAAAGTAATTTGAATATTTAAATATGGCAAGACAAAGATATATAAGATAATTTTAAAATCATAGAATTGTTATGTAATACTTTTTAGGAATATATAAATATATTTTAAATTTTATATTTCAAAATCTATGAACTCAAAGAAGTTATCCAAACATTATTAAATTTTGATAGTTGAGAGAAAGACTTTTCTAAATTGATTCTACCAATATTGATAACAAAGATGAGAGAAGAATGTATCTTTAGCATAATAAAATACTTACTCTATTTGAAATGGTCTGTAATAAGATTGTAAGGAGAGAAAAAATATAGAGAGAAGGGAGAGATATGTTTTGAGAGAGAAGGGAATGAGATGAATAAGAAAAAGTGTGAGGAAGGGGAGGGGGCTTGGGGTTTTATATAAGAAAATTTTCAAATGATAGATTTTTTTATATTTAGAAATATAAATATATTTTAAAAATATATATAAAATGATTTTTTTTTAAATATATTGTGATTTAGATAATCACAGTTATAACCAGATTTGAATAATTTATTAAAAATATTTTGTTATCTTATTTATAATATATATATATATATATATATATATATATATTTATATATACACACGTTAGAGAAATATAAACTTGGTGAAAATTTTGTATGATTAATTTTTCTTTATAATATTCTGCATCGTTATCTCTACAAAAATTCAATATTTCAAGCACATCCCACATATTTTTACTGTATATTTTCAATTTCGTACATTATTTTTTAAATAAAAATTAAGATAATAATTTGTTTCAGTTTATCGTTAAATTTCGTAATTGAAAGAATGTGATATCTAAACAACTTATCAACCATTTTTAAATACTTTTACAATTTTTATATGAAACATCAAATTCATTTCAAGAATAAAGATATGTAATGGAAAATAACAATTTTTTAGTTTTAAATAACTTGATATTAGATGATTTTTATATGACCATGATGTTTTGAATTTATATTAAAATATTTTGATTTATAACTAACAAAATCTTTTGCTGTTAAATAAATATGAAAAGAGTTATACAATAACAATACAGATTTTTACGCTGTTATGCTTTTCAAAATAGGTACACAAATATATTTTAAATATAATTCCACATGATATGTTAAGATTCTTTAGTAATTACATTTAAGATATAACAAAATAATATAATAAGAAGTTAAATAATTTATAAAAAGAAAGTTTTTATTTTTATTTTTATCTTATTTATTATGTTAGTCATGAGAAAGAAATAACCTATGCTTATATGAGTTTTATTTGTTCACTGAAGAACTAAAATAAAAAGTAAATAAAATTATTGATTATTTTTTTAGTTTTTATGTAAATCCACCCCGTTATCTTCATTCTCTCTTTCTCAAACCTTATCCTTGAAGATAAAATTTTGACACTCCTGATTTCTTTCAAGTACTAAAAACATCTAGTTGCATGTTCAGAAATGAAATAAAGTGGACACTAACACATTATTAGTATCCGAATTATGTTGCCAAAAAACCTACGATGAAAGAATGAAATGATGAAAGTTAATAAGTTACATGGACATTAAATAAAATGCTAATAGTGTCTACTTAATACACACGAAACAGTCAAAAAAAAAAATTCTTTTGTGGGGAAGAAGCCCACGTATAATTTGCAAAAATGTGACATGCTATAAAGAATTTTTTTTTTTTAAAACGAGTCAACAGTATATTCACTTCAATCAGTGAAAACTCCTCTTGAGTAATGTTTCCGCTCATCATATCTCCTTCATCATTCATCCAAATTTTTTTTACAAAGATCATTAATAGAAGAAGAACGTTTTTCCATCATTTATATATGCATTACAATTTCAAGCCCCTTTTACTTTTGCTTTGCCTTGTACTTAATTTATCCAAAGTCATTACGTACTCTAATTCCATCATCTACGCAATCATAGAATAATGTTTTTCTAAAACAAATTCAAAGAGAAAAAGAATGCCCAACCACAAAACAATGTTTTCCCAATACATATCTGAGAAAAAATAGAAGTGAGAAAAAATAGAAGTGAATAGAAAGAGACCAAGCAAACAAAGAAGAACTGAAACCCTAACAGTGAGGTGAATTATTTTAAATTATCTAATTAAAAATAATATAAATATTTAATTTTTATAATTTTGTAAACAATTTTTCTAATGTTTATTACTTTTTTCACATCTTAATAAATTACATTACAAAATAAAAATTATAAATAATAAAGATCAACACAAATTGAATAACAAGATATTAAATAATTTGATTAAATTTTATATTAATTATCTAATAAATATAGGTGTGTTTATTATAAAATTTACTGAACCTTAAGTATTAAGTTCATCGTAGTTTTGCGAGAAACATTTGGCATAGTTTTTAAATTCTATATTTAAATCAATTCAATTCAAATCACAGATCTTGCATTTAACAATTAATATATGTACTGGTATGGACGAGGCCGATCCCTGGTCTCCTTGCCCGAGACTCATCTGGCTGCCTGAGACCTGGCCAACCTGACCGAGACTAAAGGAAAACTGGCCGAGACTTGAGAGACTTGGCCGAAAGACGAGACCGACAGCCTACCTGGCCGAGACAACCGAGACCATGGAAATCTGGCCGATAGCCGACTCATACCAGGAAAACTTGGCCGACGGCCGACTGCTATTAACGTTAACGCTCAAACCAAGGTCAGTGAAGCTAATCCATCATTAAGAATTAGGTAATACAACCCTAAGCGGTATCCACTCCGATAAGCGGGCCCAACAAGGTAGGCCCATTAGAATAATATATAAATAGCACGCATCCCAAGGAGTAAGGTATGCCATTTTTTACTGTTCACCTACATGAGAGCTGACCACCCCTTTACTGACTTGAGCGTCGGAGTGCCTTCGCAGGTACCCCACCATCCGGTGTTCACCCGAGACCGAGTGCCGAAGGAGAAGCAGGAGGACGAGAGGAATCCTAGCTCATCACCCAGTAACTTGACCGACCGAAGGAAGGAGAAGAAGACTTCAATAATTCTCTAAATCCCATCTCCCTAGTAGGAACAAGATCGTAATGTCGCTTTTATGTTCTTTAACATTTTCTATTTTATTAATTCTTTGATGAAAATTATCATTTTCCATTTTATTATTTGATGGAAATTTTCGATAATCAAATTGATCAAATATTAGATTTTTATGCTTGCGTACCCAGCATTTCGACAGCAGTTCCAATCAAATTATTATATAATAAAATGAAAAATATAAGTGATAAAATATCAATATAAAAATAATAAAATATTGTTTAAATTTATTATATTTTATATTTAATTAAAATAAAATTATTAAAATATTTGATTTGAACTTTTTTTTAAATCAAAATGATTTTATTAATAATTTTACATTTTTAATATATTAATTATTATAAAATTAAGAACTTCTAAATATGTAACAATATATTATTGAATTTCAGTATATTTTATTTGTATTTTTATTTTAGCATCTTATGTTTGTCCATTAAAATTAGCATATAAATACCCTTTTATGTTTATCCTATTATTTATTAACTTTAATTTTATTTATTGTAGTTTGATAAAAGAATAATATTAAAAAAATTATATAATCTTATTTTAAAAAATAAATATAAATATTTAGTTATTTTAAAATTGTATAATTATAAATATTTAATTTTTATAATTTTTAAATAATTTTTTTAATATTTATTATTTTTCCACATTTTAATAGATTACATAACAAAAATATAAGTGATAAAAGATCAATACTAAAACAACAGAGACAAACTTGAAAACTAAATGTTGCAAGTATAAGACGAAGAATGACCATTAAATAAAGGACAAATAAACTATTTACATGAAGAAGAACTTATAGAGAGAGGAGAAACAACACTATTCATATGACAAATATTGTTTCAGGGATGAGATTGACGTCTATTCGACATTTGGCTAGATCAATAAATAATGCGGGCAACAAAAATGTTATATAACACAACAAATATTATTGCTTTAATTTTTTTATAGTTTTATTTATTCATTTAGCTTGACGTGTTATACTTTTGCACCACAAAACATTGAAGGATCTAAGAATAATGAAGCACGGCTAATTAATACACACATTTGTCTACACAAACAAGGAATTCTCTATATATGTATATTGCATATATATATGAAGCCCGAACACCCTTCACGATCTCGCTTTTGCGCTTCGGATACGAACACACGACGAACACATGTACAAAACGGTGTCAAACACATTTAGTTGGGTCGGACATGACCCAGTTTGTGGACATGTCAGAGGACACTTTTAAATGGGTGTTGCAGTGGAAGAATGAAGAAGGAGAAGGGAGAAGGAAAACGAAGAAGATAAAGGAAAGAAGTGAGAAAGAATTCACGAAAAAAAAAGGAATGGTGCATTTTAGTTGAAGACCATACTTTATTTTGAATTGGTAAAAGCACATATCATTATGGTCGTCTCATTTATTACTTTGAATTGACAAATGACACTACCTTTTCATTTTAAATTTAATATTATTATTTTTTAATTCAAATTAAAATACAATTTATTATATATATATATATATATAATATTCTAAATATTATATTATTATTTTACTTTATTATTATATTACAAACATAAAATTATTTTTTATAATTTAAATTTATTTTTAAATAGTAAATTAATTTTTCATTAAAGACAAGAATTCTAACAAAGTAAATCAAGAAATTGTTAAATCCATATGATGTGCTCTGGAAACTAGGGTTTCCTGTGCGTGGCGACAACGGAATAGTGCTTTTAGAGGTGCGACGGTGCTACAGTAGGTGACGCAATGGTTCGCTGGTGGTGCGAGTGTTGTAGACGACGACGCGGTGCGGTGTGAGGGCCATGTGCAACGGCACACTGCTTATACCAATGAAATGATTCTCTATGAATAAATCCTAAATTATCCAACTTATCAACACACGCATTCCTTTCACCTTGAAAAATATGAGTAACCTTAAGCTTGATTTTCCCACATTAATTAAGACAAGTATTCCATCGATTACGAAGTAATCATGAAACATTAGTCCATGAATCGTACTTTAGAGTTTTCTTAGATGATATTTTCTCCTCTATCTTCCATCATCTATTTCATGCCTATCCACCCACTACAAGAAAATAATGAATTAAATTTGTCATAAACAAACACAAAATAAGAAAAGCTGACACTAACACGTTATTTGTGTCTGAATTGTGTCGCCAAAAAACCTATTGTGAAAGAGTGGAAGCTAATAAGTTACGTGGGCATTAAATGAGATGTTAATGGTGTTGATTTAATAAACACAAAACAGTCCACAAAAAATTGTTTTGCGTAGGTGAAACACACGCTTTGTGAAAAAAATAAAAGAGTTATATTAGTTTGCAAGGGTTGTTCAGACACTAAGTTCTCAAAAAGAAATAAAAGAAAAGAAACCTTTTAGTGGGTCTAGCCCACTCAAGATTAAGAATATAAAAATAAATATAATTTGCAAAGAAATATAGTTCGTATTTCACCTTGCTTCCTTTCCCAATCTCAACCACATGCAATATTTAGTCAATTTATATTAGAATTCCTAAAATATAATCTCAGAAAAAAAATCATAATTTATCAATCCTTTGAAAATATAACAATATTACATCTTCACAACTTAACAAATAACATGCAAATTTGTGTTACCCGGGTAGCATCAGTAGTTGAGTGGGGCAAATTTTGTTTCATCATATATAAATTAAACAACAAAGTTTGGAACTACTATTTCGATTACATTTGAGGAAAAAAAGAAGCAAGAAATAATAATTAATAATGAAAACAGAGTAGAGGGCATTCTTGTTTTGTTACTTCACCATATTAAACTCACCAGGAAATCTTGGTTATCCAACAAGTCTGTTGGTTCTATCCTTTAAAACACTTTTTAAAGAAATTTAATTATCTAGTTATATGTCAACTACAGGGCCCTAGACTCTAAAATGGAATGTTTACTTCACTATTCATTCATGCTTACACAACTGAAGATTGCTAATGCACCAGGCCCTACATTGTGAAAGAAAACAGAGTTGGCTTGGAAACAGTAGTGAGGCTTGTTCCTCTAAGTTTTATCTTGTGAGTTTTTTAGAGCTCTCAAGTGGCGGCATCCTTCACTTATCTTGGAGTAATTTCACCATCCAAGTGGCATGCAACCATTCTCAAACTTTTTAAGAATTAGGATCAAGATTCTTAGCAATTTAAGGTGACTCACCTAAGGAAAATCCCCACTGGACATAACTTAACAAGTGTTAAGTAGATGTGAAGGTTCATTTCCAAAGGCCCAAGAAAAAAACTCAATTAAAGGTGAAGAATGATGAAAAAAAGGAGCTACAAACAAAGGTAAACAATTCGATACAAGTGGAGGAACTTAAGGAAACATCAATGGAGTTCAATGCCTTCCAAATGATGAACCATACTCATGATTGAGTGTCATTTCACAAAGAACCGATTCACAAACCTAATACAAAATGGAACCGAATTCAAATACAAGAAATGAAACACAATTACCGAATAGAATCAAGCTCCAACTGCATAATTGAAAAGGAAACACAAGATGAACAAGAATAACTTATTGAAATGAAAGAACAAGAAAAATGAGCACAAACAACCGATTAAAATTTACTAAACATGATTCGGAAATGAAGATGAAATAAGAAAGACTTATGTGTTTGAAGCCATGAAAGGGAAGAACACACCACTTGGATGGTGATTGATCCAAGATAAGTGCAAGATGCCGCCACTTGAGAGCTTCCCAAACACACACAAGATGAGACTAGCTAGGAGAAAACAATTCTCACAACTCACACAAAATTGTGGATAGTAACATTACTTTAATTCATTCATTCTTTTACAAGAGCCAAACACCTCTATTTATAGTGTTTAGAGGGCTGCAAAAGAAGAGTGAAAATTGAAACACAAACCATTCAAATTTGACGCCTAAACAAGTCACATGGGAGGTGTGACTTGTTTCTCACTTTGACACCTCCTAAAACTATATCTACACCTACTATTTATGTCACATGGAAGGTGTGACTTGTTTTTGCACATTACCACACCTTATTTTATCTCTACACCTTTCATTAATGTTCTCCTAAAAACTACACAAAAGTAATTACAAAAAGAGACATCCAATGATGCTCATCTCCCAAAGCCTTGGCCTCAGGTGCCTCCTCTACTTGATCTTCATCATACTCCCCGGGTTGGAGAGAATTCGACCACGAATTTGGAAAGCCTGCGGAAAAAAGAGTTAGATCACTGATATTAAAAGAATTACTACCTAGATATGTATCAGGCATATCTAACTCATAGGCCTTATCATTAATCCTCTTAATGATATGAAAAGGACCATCACCGCGAGGCATAAGTTTGGACTTCCTTTGAGTAGGAAATCTATCCTTTCTCAAGTGAAGCCAAACCTAATCACCGGGAGCAAAGATTAATGCCTTGCAAAGACTAGAAGAAGCTCAAGCAAGGCAAAATGAACAAAATGAGGACAAATGGAGTTTGCACAATTTTTCCAAAAGGCACCGTCAACACCAACCACAACAACAACATTCTTTTAATTTTGTAACATTACCTAGTTTTAGTGGGTCTAATGATCCTTCTTTGTATTTAGATTGGGAAACATTTTTTCATGTGTATAAGGACACCGAGGACCAAAAGGTTAGGTTCCTTAGCTTTCTTAGACTATGCCAACCAATGGTGGCATAAAATTGTAATGGACATTGGGCTAAACAAGAGATCAACCGTGGTTTCTTGGTATGATTTAAAAACATGTATGTGCGAGGTTTGTTCCTCCTCCTTATAGGAAGGAACACTTGTTGAAGTTCCAAAGGCTTCATCAAGGACATAGAACGGTAGATGAATACTTTCAAGATTTAGAAACAAATTTGACTAAAATGAATATGCATGATAATGAAGAGTCAAAGATCAAAATGTTTGTAAGTGGTTTAAGAAGAGAAATTTGAGATTTTGTAAAATTACATGAGTATTCTTCTTTAACAAAAGTGGTTCACCTAGCCATAAAGGTAGAATCACACCTTTTGAAAACAACTTTCAAACATACTCATGATGATGGTTTCTACAACTCTTCTAGGAAGGATGCAAACAAAATTTCTACTCAAATTTCTCCTTCCAATTTTTCCAAAGAAACCACTTCTCCCCAAAAATTTTCTACACAAAATCCTTCTACCCCTAAGTCACCCACCAAAACTTTAAAAACCAAATGTTTTAAATGTTTAAGTTTTGAGCATATAGCTGGCAATTGTCCAACTAAACAACCAACAATGTTAAATGCGGTAAAACAAGACCAACTTAAAATAAAAACCAAAAGTGACAATGAAAGAGAAAAAGAAGGCCAAGATACCATGAGTCTTATCCCTCCACTTCCAAGGTGTTTTCCTTCCTTATCTTTTTCATTACTTAAACATTCTAAATACTTGACATTTTTGCTTAAAAAGTTTAGGCATGCTCTTCCAACACCTCCCAAAGGTTCTCACCTTCTAAGAGGCTTTTTCACAAAACATTTCATCCCCAAATATTCTTTACAAACATGTCATGTAGCTAGAATTCTTACATATCATCTCCTTGCACTTAATGAATCTAAGTCAAGTTTGCCTTTCTCTTCTTCCACTGTTTTACTTGATAGCAAACTGCCTTTGTTATATGCAGGAGTTCTAAATTCGAGGTCGAATTTTCTCCAACTTGGAGGGCATGATGTGAATCCAAAATACATGAAGATGATCAAGGATGCCAACTATGAAGGGTCATCTCACTAAGCACAAGAAGACCTCATCAGTAGGAGGAATGGACAAGGTCTAGAACATTTGAAGTTCTTCATATTAGTCTTCTCAAACTGAGGCCCAAGCCCAAGCCCAATCTGAGGCCCAAGCCCAATCTGAGGCCCAAGCCCAACCCATGATCTCATCATCCATCATGCCTCAGAAGATAATAAGAGCAAGGGCACAAGCATTAGTATATGAGCATCAATTGATGTCTCTTTTTGTAATTTCTTTTGAGTAGTTTTTAGTAGAACATAAAAGGAAAGTGTAGATATAGATATAAGGGGTGTTAATGTACAAAGATAAGTCACACCTTCCATGTGACATAAAAAGAAGATATAGGTGTAGTTTTAGGAGGTTCCAAAGAAAGAAACCAAGTCACACCTCCCATGTGAAGTCACACCTTCCATGTGACTTGTTTTTGGTGACAATTTCAAATGAGTTTCATTTGAATTTTCCCACCTAAATTTCAGCCCTCTCACACTATAAATAGAGGTGCTATGCTCATGTAAATTCAGATTTGGAATTTGAAGAAAAGTTACTATACACAAATTGTGTGAGTTGTGAGAATTGTTCTCCTTTTACTAGCTAGTCTTGTCTTGTGAGTTTAGGAAGCTCTCAAGTGGCGGCATCTTGCACTTATCTTGGATCAATCACCATTCAAGTGGTGTGTTCTTCCCTTCCATGGCTTCATTCACATAAGTTCTTCCTATCATTCATCTTGTAATTCCGTTTTTCCATTCCATTCAATTCCAAAATATGTTGTGTTGTCTTGTTCTTCAATTCTACTGATTGTTCTTGTGTTTCCTTTTCAATTCTGCACTTAATTCTTCATTTAAATCGGTTCATTCGCTTTATATTGTGTTTCTATTCGGTTTAATGTGTTGTTCTTGCTTTCCATTCAATTTATGCATTCTATTCTAGTTTCCTATTCGTTATTTTGTTATGTAAGGAGATGGCACTCATGTTCATGAGTTTGGTTCATCATTTGGAAGGCATTGAACTCCATTGATGTTTCCTTAAGCCTCCTTATTGTGTTGCACCTTGTCTTCTTTTAGTCAATTCCTCATCATGTTCTTAAAGTGTCACAAATTAATGAATCTCCTAATCAACTCACATCAATTTTTCATATGTTTCCTTTTCCTTCATCTTTTCCTTCCATTATCATTCCAGTCTATTCATAAACATGTTCTTATTTTGCTTCCTTATGGCTATTCGGTTTTTCCATGTTGCTCTTGTTTTCCTTATGTAATTCCACACCATATCTTGTCATCATCTTCACCATATAATTGTATTTTCCTTTTGCCTTTGTGAAATGAACCTTCACATCTACTTCACTCTTTAATTTTCTTAAAATCTCAATCATAAATCTAAAGTGTCACCTAAATGAACAATCCTAAAATCAACTCACATCATGTGGTTATTAGAGCTTAGGTACTTATGCTTAATTTGCTTGAGTTAATTTGGCACTTTACATTGTTTTTACATTCTAGCACCTTTAATTCTTGTCTTTAAATTCAAGTACCTTTAGTTTCTTGTCTTTAAATTCAAGTACCTTTAAACTCTTGTCAGTATTTTCTTGCTTTTTATTTTCCAGCCCTTTAATTCTTGCAAAAAAAAATTTGGCCATTTTTTATATTCATAACATTTTTCGTTTTGAATATGTTTCTTGTTATGTCTTTTATTGATCTTGCCTTTTACTTTGAGTCTTATGTTCATTAGTGTTCTAGGAGTCCTTGTTTTGATTCTACTTAATTGCTTTTAATTTTGAAGTTTGCGAAGTAATTAGAAACTTGTTTTTTGTAGAAGTAAATTTAAAGTTCCAAACAAATGATTTCAAGTGTTCAATTATATTGAATCCAACCAATTTTTTTTTTTTGTGAAAAATGAAAGTTCTTGAAAAATATGCATGATGCAAATTATGGTAATTTATTTCCATAAGTTAAATTAGTATAAAAAAAATAGCAAAGCAATTTCAAGAAAACGCATCTATAGGATTCAATTGCAAATAAAATCATTTTCCAAATATGGATTCAACTTGATTGTTGGCAAATTGTTTTCAACCTTTGTGGAATTTATTATCCTTTTGCTTTAAGAAGTTCTAAACAAAAGTTTCATAGTTAAAAATTTAGTAAGTTTCTTAGAGTCTTTTTGTGTGTCTTTTCTTGTTTGTCTTCCTTTTCAAGTTTTGTCATATTCTCTTTTCCAATTTGGTTTAGCTTTTCTTGTTTGTCTTTTATTTCTTTGCCTCAAGTTTTGTGGTGATTTTACTTTGAGCAAGTGTTGAAGGCTTTGACCTTTTTCACTTGAGAGTTTTTCATCCACAAGAGAGACCTTGGCTAAAGGGAGAATTTTCTTCTTTGAGTGCTTGGAGTGATCTTGATACAAGTGGCGCAACTTTGATTTTTTTTTTCTTTCTAACTTGTTTTTACTAATTGTTTGTTCCTTTGTGCAAAAGTTATGGGTCATTTGTCTTTAGGTGAATTTTCAAAACCACAATCATATCACAAAGCCCACGGAGAACTTGTGGAGGTCAAGAAGCGACTTGTCCACAAAGACAAGAAAATAAGCAAACTAGCGAAAAGATTGCAACGACTAGAAGAAGCTCAAGCGAGGCAAAATCAAGAAGAAGAGGAAGAATGGAGATTGAACAATTTTGACAAACGACACCATCAACACCAACCACAACCACAACATTCTTTTGATTTTGTAAAGCTACTTAGTTTTAGTGGGTCCTATGACCCTACTTTGTATTTAGAATGGGAAGCTAAAGTTGAACATGTCCTTAAAGTGTATAAGATCAGCGAGGACCAAAAGGTTAGGTTAGCTTCCCTAGTTTTTTTACTATGCCAACCAATGGTGGCAATAAACTGTAATGGACATTGGGCTAAACAAGAGGCCAATTGTGGTCTCTCGGAAAGATTTGAAAGCATGTATGCACGCATGGTTTGTTCCTCCTTCTTATAGGAAGGAACTCTTGTTGAAGCTTCAACGACTTCATAAAGGACCTAGGACGGTAGATGAATAGTTTAAAGACTTAGAAACAACATTGACTAAAATTAATATGCATGATATGAAGAGTCAAAGGTAGCTAGGTTTGTAAGTGGTTTGAAGAGAGAAATTCAAGATATTGTAGAATTATATGAGTACTCTTCTTTAAAGAAAGTGGTTCACCTAGCCATCAAGGTGGAATCACAACTTTTGAAGAAACCAACTTTCAAAAATACTCATAATGATGGCTTCTACAAATCTTCATGGAAGAATACAAAGAAAAATTCTACAAAAACTTCTCCTTCCAATTTTTCAAAAGAAACCACTTCTCACCAAAAAGTTTCTAAACACAATCCTTCTACCTCTACCCCTAAGTCACCCACCAAAACTTCAAGAACAAAATGTTTTAAATGTTTAGGTTTTAGGCACAGAGCTGTCACTTGTCCAAATAAAAGAACCACAATGTTACAAGAAGTAAATCAAGACCAAATTAACACAACAGCCAAAAAAGAAAATGAAAAGGAAGAGGAAAGTAAAGTGGGTCTCATCTTGTTGACTTCTACAAAAATCAGTGCACCTCCTAGATATACTTATTCTTTCTCTTTTTCATTCCCCAATAATTCTAAATACTTGACATCTTTGTTAAAGAAGTTTAGGGATGATCTTCAAAAACCTCCTAAAGGTTATCCACTTCTAAAAGGATTTTCACAAACAAATCATCTCCTTCTTAAACATTCTCTACAACCATGGCCTGTATTTAGAATTCATCCATGTGAACTCCCCAAGCTTCATGAGCATAAGTTTGTTTCACAACCTAAACTTAGAAATATCATCTCTGGGAACAAACTAACTATGTTATTTGCATGAGTTCTAAATTCGAGGACAAATTCTTTCCAACCTGGGGGGCATGATATAAACCAAAGCAACCAGCAGATGACTAAGTACACATCAAACACCTCACAAAAAGGTCAGTCATCTCAGTATACAAAATCGAGCCCCACCAAACCTCGAGAAAGCATCAACAAAAGAAGAAGCTATAAACCAGAATATCAGAAGTTCATCCTTCTAGTCTTTTCCACAAGAGAAAAGTTATGTTGTAAATAATTGGGCCCACTTTGGGGGTCCAAATAGCAAATATAGGCTACAATAAGGTAGTTTTAGCATAATAGGGGGTGCGGGTAGCATTTTAGCTTGTTCCTAACCCATTTGAAGGCATTTTGACCTAGTTTATAGAAGGACAAGACTAGGATGCGGGATTGACTTAGTCAAACCCTAATGCTGCCCATTTTTTCCCTTTTCCCATCCTACCCCTTTAGCTTGTTCTCCAAGGCTCCTTCACATATAAATAGAAGGCCTATCTAGTGTATTTTACAAGTTGAATGAAATAGAGAAAAGTTAGTCTGCACATTTTGTGTGAGATGCTAGTGAGGCTTGTTCCTCTTAGTCTTATCTTGTGAGTTTTTGAGAGCTCTCAAGTGGCAGCATCCTTATTTTGCTTCCTTATGGCTATTCGGTTTTTACATGTTGCTTTTGTTTTCCTTATGTAATTTTGCACCATATCTTGTCATCATCTTCACAATATAATTGTATTTTCCTTTTGCCTTTGTAAAATGAACCTTCACATCTACTTAACCACTTGATTAAGTTAATGTCTAAGGGGAATTTCCTTAGGTTTTTACTCTATAGTTTGTTAGAATGTATGACTTTAAACTAGAGGGGTGGTGAATGGTTTAAAGAGGGTTTTCGCAAAAATTTTAGTCTAGAATTAAATTTCTTTAAGAAAACTTTATTCAGAATTCAGTTTGCCAAAAACACAAAGCAATTTAATATAGCACCAGAAAAAAATCGGTTGTTTCGCAGAAACAATTGGTTGTTTATACCAGTTGACAAATATACAAACTAGAATTAAAGAGTTTAAGAGAGAGAGAAAGATTGCACACACAGTTTATACTAGTTCACTCTTAAACCAAGAGCTACATCCAGTCTTCCAAGAAACCACTAGGGAATCCACTAAGTAACCAAACCTAGATTACTAATGATGGCATTCCTTTGAGCTCTTCTTTGCGTTTTGGTGATGAACTTGCGGAAGCTTGTGGAGGAGATGAAGCAAGGTCTTCCTAGGAAGTATGGGTGCCTTGAAGGTGCATGAGAGTGGGGAGTTGGGGAGGTTCGACCAGCCCCTTTGAAGGTGATGAAGTGAATATTAAAACCTAGATGCTAGGCAAAGAGTAGTGTATGGCACAAATTTGGCAGCATAACAATACTCTATTCAATCTTAAAAAATACATGAGGTTGGATCCCCCATTTATAAGCTAAGGAGGACCATAAAGGTTAACCCTAATGATAAGCAAATGCAATCTAAATGAAATGCAAATGACATCACAAGGAACTCATGGCACATGGTCGGCCCTAGATTAAGGAAATCTTCTAGAAACGTAGCAACTCTAAGTCAAATCCTCATGGAATCAAGTTTGTGCTATTTACACGACAACTAATACTAAGCTACTCTTGATGGGCCTTCATGCAGAATATACAAATAGCTTTCTCTTCCATCCGTAGCTTGGTCCAAGTCTTCATGGATTCTCTTGGCCATGGACCTAGTAATTGGTCCTAGACGCTCTTCCCTTTGCCCTAGACGCTCTTGGTTTGGCTTTGGATGCTCATGTCTTGGCTCTTGTCTTTCTTGTGAGGTTGTGCTTGGCCCTCTTCCATCATCCCCTCCCCCTTGAAAAGGATTTGTCCTCAAATCCACGTCGTCCTTGTCTTCATTGGTACCTACAAATGGAGATATATCAATTACATTAAAAGTATCATGCACTCCATATTCAAGAGGTAGGTCCAATTTGTAAGCATTGTTGTTGACTCTCTTGAGGAATTGAAAGGGTCCATCACCTCGGGGACTTAGTTTGGAATTCCTTTGAGTGGGAAATCTTTCTTTTTGAAGGTGAAGCCAAACTAAGTCTCCTTCCTCAAAAATTATTTCTCTCTTTCCTTTATTGTTGTATTTTGCACACTTTTCATTTTGTTGTTGTATTTAGAGTTTAACCTTCTCATGAATTTTCTTAACAAAATCGGCTTTGATTACTCCTTCCTTATGCATAAATTCTTGTGGGTTAGGAAGAGGTAACAAATCCATAGGTGTGAGAGGATTAAATCCATATACAACTTCAAAAGGAGAAGCATTAGTAGTCTTGTGGACTACTCTATTGTAAGCAAACTCAATATGGGGAAGGTACTCATCCCAAGATTTGTGGTTTCCTTTCATGATAGCCCTAAGCATATTTCCAAGAGATCTATTGACTACTTCGGTTTGGCCATCCGTTTGAGGATGACAAGATGATGAAAATTGTAGTCTTGTTCCAAGTTTGCCCCAAAGAGTTTTCCAAAAGTGGCTTATAAACTTGGGATCTCTATCGGATACTATACTTCTAGGTATACCATGGAGTCTCACCACTTCTCTAAAGAAGAGCATAGAAATATTTTGAGCATCATCTACCTTGTGGCAAGGAATAAAATGGGACATTTTGCTAAAACGGTCCACTACCACAAAGATAGAGTCATGGCCTCTTGCAGTCCTAGGAAGTCCTAAAATGAAGTCCATGCTAATGTCTTCCCAAGGAGCATTTGCAATCGGCAAGGGGTTGTAGAGTTCATGAGGCATTGTTCTAGACTTTGCTTTTAAACATGATATGCATCTAGAGCAATGTCTTTGGACATCCTTTCTCATGTGTGGCTAATAAAATTTTTCTTTTAAAAGATCTAGAGTCTTATCAACTCCAAAATGGCCCATGAGACCCCCCTCATGTGATTCCTTTACAAGGAGCTTCCTAAGTGTGCCTTGGGGAATACAAAGTTTTCCTTTCTTAAAAAGATATCCCTCGGCCACATAGTAACCTCCTTGTGCTGTATGTTTACATTGAGCATAGATGGATGAAAATTCTTGATCTTCTTGATAAAGCTCTTTTATGTGATCAAATCCAAGAATTTGGGCACCTAATTTTGAAAAGAGCACATGCCTTCTTGAGAGAGCATCTGCCACTATGTTTGTGCATTCTTTCTTGTATTTGATTACATAAGGAAATTGTTCAAGAAATTTCATCCATTTTGCATGTCTCTTATTGAGCTTGTGTTGGGCTTTCAAATACATTAAAGACTCGTGATCACTATGGATAACAAATTCTTTAGACACAAGATAGTGTTCTCAAGTCTTTAAGGCTCGCACAAGAGCATAGAGCTCTTTGTCATAGGTGGGATAGTTAAGGGTGGCACCATGGAGTTTTTCGCTAAAATACGCAATGGGGTGTCCACCTTGTAACAAGATCGCACCTATGCCCACTCCCGATGCATCAAATTCTATCTCAAAAGTTTTAGAAAAATTTGGGAGAGCTAGAATTTGTGCATTGGTGAGTTGAGCTTTTAGCCTTTGAAAGGCTTGCTCATGCTTTTCACTCCAACAAAATGCAACATCTTTTTTGACAAGTTCATTGAGAGGGGAAGCTAAGCTTGAAAAATTAGGTACAAAATGTCTACAAAAGCTAGCTAGCCCATGGAAACTTCTTACATCGCTTACACTTTGCGGAGTTGGCCACTCTTGGATGACTTTGATTTTCTCGGGGTCAACATGCACCCCCCTTTTGTTAACTATGAAACCTAGGAAAACTATGCTATCTACACAAAAGGTACATTTATCACTATTGGCAAATAAACTATTTTTCCTAAGCACTAGAAGAACTTCCCTAAGGTGACTTAGATGGTCTTCTAGGGTTTTGCTATACACTAAGATATCATCAAAGTAAACTACTACGTATTTACCTATACAATCCCTCAAGGTATGATTCATGAGCCTCATGAATGTACTAGGGGCATTAGTGAGGCCAAATGGCATCACCAACCACTCATATAATCCAAACTTGGTCTTAAAAGCGGTTTTCCATTCATCACCCTCTTTGATTCGAATTTGGTGATACCCACTTTTAAGGTCAATTTTGGAAAATATAGTTGACCCATGTAACTCATCAAGCATGTCATCAAGCCTTGGGATTGGATGCCTATACTTGATGGTGATGTTGTTGATTGCTCTACAATCACAACACATACGCCATTTTCCGTCTTTTTTTGGCAACAACAAGACAGGTACAACACAAGGGCTGAGGCTCTTTTGAACCCAACCCTTCTCCAACAAGTCTTGAACTTGTGACTCTATCTCCTTGGTTTCCTCGGGGTTAGTTCTATAAGCGGGCCTAGTTGGTAGGCTTGCCCCCGGAATTAAGTCAATTTGATGTTCTATACCTCTAATGGGAGGGAGTCCATTGGGTCCCTCATTAGAGAATATATCTTCAAATTCACTCAAAAGATTTTCCACTTGAGGAGGTAGACTCATAGGTTCATTACTTGTGGCAGTGCATGCAAGTGTTCCCTTACAAAAGATTAAGCTAGGTTGTTCAACAAGAAGTAAATTTTCCAAGATGTTTTCAAAAGGCTTTTCTTGTTGAGCAACCTCGTGGGAAGGAACACTCTTCTCCCACGCCTTTCTATCCCTAAGGATTTTCTCTTTTTCTTGCGCTCTTTTTTTTTTTCCTCATCCCTCTTATGTTTCATTTGTATTTGGTCTTTTACCACTTGAGAATGTGGTAAAGGACTAAGTACAAACTTCCTATGCTTATGGGTGAAGAAAATCTCGTTAGTGAGACCATCATGCAAGGTTTTCTTATCAAATTGCCATGGTCTCCCTAATAAGATATGGCAAACTTCCATAGGTACTACATCACATAAAACCTTGTCTTTGTAGTTTCCTATGGAAAACTTGATTTCCACTTGCTTATCTACACTTAGTTCCCCATTTTCATTGATCCATTGTAGTTTGTAAGGTTTGTGATGAGGAACTACTTGTAGATTGAGCTTATCAACCATCCTAGCACTACAACAATTGCAACTAGATCCACTATCCACAATGAGGGAACATATATTTTCTAAAACATTACATCTTGTATGAAAGATGTTCTCCCTTTGTGTTTCTATGGATGTGCTAGGTTGATTGTTGAGGGTTCTCCTAATCATTAACAATTTTCCTTCTAATGGAGCTACCATCTCATCCTCTCCCCCTTCCTCTCTCTCACTTGGCTCATCCTCACCACTAGTGTACTCGTCTACACCTTTTAAGAACAAAGATCTTTTGTTTGGGCATTGTGCTTGCACATGCCCTCTCCCAAAGCACTTAAAGCACTTGACGTCCCTAGTTCGGATGGGTGGGGTGGAGGCATCTTTTGCTAAGGGCTTGGTAGTTTCCTTTGGTTTCTCTCTAGATGTGTTACCTTCCCTTTTATAGTCTTTCTTGGGATAAAAGTTGGAGTATGAACCCACCCTTTGACTTGAAGTTTTGCGCAAATTTTTTTGTTCAACTTTAATGCAAAGTTGAACCAAGTCATTCAAGTCTTGGTAGGGAAGGAGTTCAACCCTATCTTTTATCTCAAGAGAGAGGCCACTAAGGAATCTTGCTATGGTGGTGTCCTCTTCTTCTCTAATAGATGCTCTCATCATGTAGAGCTCCATTTTCTGCCTATACTCCTCTACACTCATATTCTTTTGTTGGAGTCTTTGGAGCTTGTCCATTAACTCCCTATGGTAGTAGGAGGGTATATGTCGACGTCTTAGGGCTCCCCTAAGGTCATTCCAATATTCAATGGGAGGCTCCCTATGAAGACGTCTTTCTCTCACTAGAGAGGTCCACCAATACATGGCATTTCCTTGAAAGCTAAGGGTGGCTAAGGACACTTTCCTCTCTTCACTTACCTTATGGCAAGCAAAAAGTTGTTCTACCTTCATCTTCCAATCTAGGTACACTTCTACGTTTTCCTTACCATGGAAATGAGGTAGGTCTACCCTAACCTCCCTTGGATTCTCTTGCTCTCTTTGCCTAGTTCTTCTAGGGGGTGGTTGGTAGTAATCATTGATTCTAAGGCTTTCCTCCACTAGAGACTCATTATCTTTAGAGTGAGATGTATGAGTGTGTGATTTTTTTAAATTTTGAGATTTCTCTTCCTTTGCTCTAGTCAATTCATTGATTTTAGATTCATTCTCCAATTGTCTATAGGAAATTAATTGAATATCCTTTGCAAGTTGTTTCAAAAGGGATATTTTATGGACTTCATATCACTTTCCATAGCCTTTGCGGAATGAGAAGACATTTTACTTTAAGAAAAATGAGGAAAGTTAATGAAGGTAGTTTTCCAGGTAAGAGAGGTGAGTCACAATGGACTACTTAAGTACCAAGTCTTGCCTTAGCCAAAAACTATCCCTCAAGATCTTCACACAAATCTTTCTCTTGGTAAATCACTTAAAACACAATGAGGATGTAGAAATCAAATTTTTATGCAACAAAAAAAAATGCAAGCTATTTAACAACTAAAGCAAATTATCAAAGCTTTAAACAAGGCTAAACAAAAGCAATTAAGCGAAACTAAACAAAAGCAATTGGCGTAATTAAAGCAATTAACAAATGCTAAGCTTGAAAGTTTAAGCTAGTCGGCCCTAGGTGAGGCTTCTTGGACACTTGGAGCCCTTGAAGACACACTCACCGTCTAATTGCGTGATTAACAAGTAATTAACAAGAGTTAAATTGCAAAGAAATTAAATGGCACTCCCTTTGTTGTTTTTCTAATTGCACTCCCTTTGTTGTTTCTTCTTTGTTGGGCCTTCCGAGCTGTGTGGTGTATTTAGTATGTGTTTGTTGCTGCCCCTTGCCTTTTATCCTTTTGGAATTAGGTAATTAAATTCTTCAATCCAGCACCTATTAAGCAAAGCTAGACTCCCCTCAGGTCAATTCCCACTCAACAAGTACCAATTGATATTTAATCCACCACAAAGCTTAGAGGTCAAAGAAAGAAAGCAAGAAACAAATTAATTTGAAAACACAGTACCACACAAATGGAATTAAATGTGACACAACTAGAAAGAGTTCAAATGAAATTAGACAAGCAAATAAAAAGGCACTCAAATAATGGATGGCACACAAAAGGAACCTAAGGAATAGCACTAGATTTGATTTAAAAACCAAAAACAGCAGCACTGAAAAATGTTGTGGTCCAGAATGCGTGACTTTTAAAGATTTATGCTGAGCTGGCTCTTTTGTATTTGCTTCTGAAAATTGATACACAAACAAATCAAGATCTTAACAAACTTTTGGCGTTGGTTTCACTCCAAACGCATGCACCAATTAATTTTAATAATTTTTTTTTAAAATCAGTGCTCAAAACCGCCAGATGTAGCGTCAGGATTGCACACTTTTTTTTGTAAGATTTATCTTTTTTTTCTATTTCTTTTTTTCAACTGATTCTTTTTTTTGTTCTTTTTCTAACACCTCAATATAGTGAAATCCAGAGGCTCAGAATTTGCTTATGATGTATTTAATTTTCATAAAGCAAAACAGCCCAAACAGATTTGTGAAAACAGGGGATTCTGAAATCTGGAATAAAAAACAGAATGATATACCAACAAAAACACAATGAAAAAAAATGTGATGGAATTTGTGTGGATCTAGCACACAAATAAGACTCGAACTAAAATTAAAAAAAGCACCAAAGGATCAAAACAAAGGAGATTTCAGATCAAGCATTCAAACAAAAAAAAAAACAAGAAACAAATAAATCAAGAAGAGTACTACTAGGATTTGTTGACAAATATGGAAACACATGACTTAGACAAAACTTATGGATTCATAAAATGAAAAGACTCAAGAACATCATATGACCCAAATGAAATTTCAAGCAAGACTCAAATACCTAAAAATAAAAAACAGCAACACAAAGATATCAAGAATCCTACACAAAATTGAAAATAGATGTTCAAGCACAATTTTGAACAAAACCCACCGATTGAAATGAATAAACAAGCATTCAAATCATATTAAAACACAAAAACAGCAAGAAAACTTGGAAGAAAGATGAACAACTTGGAGAAAGAAGAACTTGATCCTACCGGTTGACTTAGCGCAAGAGCGTTGCCTCGTCACGATCTTCCTCACCAGCTTGACACCACGTGCCCTCCAAGTCCACTCCACAGATAGCCTCTCTGAGAACCTGAAAAACACACAGTGGCGCCTCTGCGGCCGGTGGCGCTCCGACGCTCAAATCAGTGACAAGAACACCCAAAAACTAAGAGAGAATATGCTCTGTAGGACCGTACTATAGGCACACAACCCTAGCAGTATCAGCCGTAATGAAAAACGTACCTTTGCAGATTCTGTTAAGGTTACCTTTATAGCTAGGTTTCTTCTCTCTCCAGGCCGTTATGCTTTTGGACGCGTGGCTCGCATCCAGCCCTGCACGTGTCGCCATCTGGGCTGGGATAGCAGGTAGCGCCCAGCCCTACACGTGTCGTCATCTGAGCTAGGGCAACTTGAGCGTCATTTCTCCATTGCTCCCAACCCTACACGTGTCATCATCTAGGATTGGGGCAACTTGAACGTCATTCTTGCGCAGTAACCAGCCGCACAGCTAAGTCCTGAACTCAAGGAGCAACCTAGCACATAATGCACTGTGAAACACCACCCGTCAAGGCGAGTATCGGATGCAACAAAGTGCATCATCTCTGTGACATCGCTCATCGTGAATGGCACCCTCCTTTCTGCTACACCATGCATGTTCTAGCTGGGGAAACCTTGCCACCAACAAATGTCCACTCTGGGAATCCTGTCGCTGATGAGCAAGGTGTTCCCTCCAACCCACTCGACCTTCATGCCCCATGCTGGTGCCACAATCGTCTTACTGAACTTACACGCTTGAAATTACCCTTCTGAGCCTTCAACAGCTTTAACTAAGTTTGCTGGGAGATCCGGCGATGTGCTCCTTGTGGCGGCGTGTAAACCACCCGATCTCCTAGCATTCCCGGGCGATCTCTGATCATCCGTTCTCCTAG
Source organism: Phaseolus vulgaris (assembly GCF_000499845.2). Classification (NCBI taxonomy): domain Eukaryota; kingdom Viridiplantae; phylum Streptophyta; class Magnoliopsida; order Fabales; family Fabaceae; genus Phaseolus; species Phaseolus vulgaris. The sequence continues at coordinate 35,125,533 of NC_023749.2, read as the reverse complement.
CACCCTCATACGGCGACTACGACGTAACTCTGGCGACCGCCGATTACGCACACTAGAGATCGGAGAACGCCAATTCAGCGATCGGCGACTATGCCCACTTCTAAACCATTCATCTTTTCTGGCCTACGCGTTCCATTGAGCACGCTCCACCCGAGCACGTGCAAGACACGTCATCATGCCTGATGACCTGGTCGGTACACAAGCCCCCCAGTCTCGATCTGCGACTTGTTCAACGAGGAGACTAGAGAGGTTTAAAATCCGGCGGCTTACGTGACTTGTTCAATGCTCATGTGCACATATATGCATATATATATAGTCCTCTAACTCATCTGCTGCGCAATCAACTGGTTTAACTAACACAACTGGCGAAACTTGCTCAACTGCGTGAACTCAGCAATACTTGAGCTTATCCCTCCACGTACCGCTTTTAACTCGAGCAAACTGTTTAACCTTACAACAAGCTTGGCAAACTGTTAACTCAAAGTAAATTTGAGCAACTATCAACTCTTCGGCGACGACATTCAATAAAACTTGTGAACCTGATCTGCCAAGTGAAGTGCCCCCTACTTCTGTCATCGCCCGGAACTCTTCTGCTCTGGCACTCGCCGCGCAACCCCTTCACTGTCTCAACCTTCACGCCATAGGGTACTGGCGACGTTATCTTTCTTCTTTGCATAACTTGATCATTGTTCCCTCATCTGGGGGTAGAGGAACCTTTCGGATCCTTCTCTACCTCCCTGAGTTTCAGAACAATGACCTGGATAGTGAGGTGTTCTCTTCGAACCTACCTCAGTTATCCTTTATCTTCTTCCACCCTTCACGCCATACCTGAACTCGTTCAAGACGAGCAGGATTTTATCTTGCCTGAACTCACTCTGAGGCGAGAAGGACTTTATCTGGTGCCTCAACTTGCCCAGGGTGTACATCTCCTCCCCCCTGGATGCACTGAGGACTTTTTCTCGCCTGAACTCGCTCAACGGCGAGGAGGTCTTTTACTCTCTCTCGCCTGCACTGGCTCGAGGGCGAGGAGGTCTTTTACTCTTTCTCGCCTGCACTCGCTCGAGGGCGAGGAGGTCTTTTACTCTTTCTCGCCTGCACTCGCTTGAGGGCGAGGAGGTCTTTTACACATTCTCGCCTGCACTCGCTCGAGGGCGAGGAGGTCTTTTTCTCTTGCCTCAAAATGCACGAGAACGCTGAGGGCTTTTTGCACTACTGGTACCTCCGATCGCCAAAAGACGATGAGGTCTCTAAAACTTTTAACTACTGCCACCGATCGCCGTAAAACGACAGGGACTTTAAAACTTTAACTATTGCCACTTGATCCTGCCGGTTGACTTAGCGCAAGAGCGTTGCCTCGTCACGATCTTCCTCACCAGCTTGACACCACGTGCCCTCAAAGTCCGCTCCACAGATAGCCTCTCTGAGAACCTGAAAAACACACAGTGGCGCCTCTGCGGCCGGTGGCGCTCCGACGCTCAAGTCAGATCACAGAATCACTAGAAAAACAATGTGTGTAAAAACCTATATCCCTGAATCTCACTCTGATTCTCTTTTATGCCTCCCTCTGTACATGTGCCTAACATAATTCTGTTATGCCTCTCTGGCATGTGTCAGAACCCTGTTGTGCTTTTCTGTGGCAACGTACCTCCAGAATCAGTAGAACGTGAGTGTCTGCGCGTGTCTGCGATTGTCTGTACCTTCGGCGGCACGGAGTGCACCTTTGTCTGGACCGCGTCCCTCTCAGATGATGACACGTGGAGGCATGCAACTAACCACACACTTGTCATTACTTGAAGGCTCTAGCGCTTCTCACTGCGTGTCTAAGTTATCCCCTGGCGGAGTAACTTAGCGCATTCCCTTCATCTGGGTAAATCGCATACTCTCAGGAGAACGCCAGGTGTGGCTGGTCTAAGCACACTCACCAGGCATTGCTCTCTGTGCGAACGATTCCCCCTTCGCGATGTCATGCACGTAATGGGTTGAGGGAGTCACCAATCACTGACCGGTTTACTAGCCCCCCTTAGGCCACTCTCATGCACGATTCTCTGAGACATGTTCATGCGAGGTCCGTGCGTAACGCTCTTACTAGGAACCTCAGCCCCAGCTTAACTGCGTGTAACACGAGCCCCCGATGACCATGCATCCGATGACTGATCGGTGCTCTATTGCTTCACGCGTTCTGCCCCCAGGTGTTCATCTGGGAACTGATCTGTCGATGACCGCTTGGTTACTGGCCACCGATCACCGTTCTGGGTGATCTGTCCCCTGACTTCTCTGCCAACTGGTCTGTCGATGGCCACTTGACTACTGACCACCGATCACCTCTTTGGATGATCTGCTCCCTGATCTCTCTGTCACCCGGTCCACGTGTCACCCTACGAGTGGTCCACGTGATTGTCTTCTGTTGACGTCATCAACCACCGATGACCGACCGGATCACAAGCCCCTCAGTCTCGAGCTGTGAACTCGTTCTCAGCGAAGAGACTAAGTGGTCGCGACCTTGGTCCACGTGGCAAGTGGGCCCACGTCACGTGCTACCTCACGTGCTGCCCTTTAACGTTACGAATACCTCCCTTAATCTCGCGACACGTGGGCGCATCAACGGTCAGCGTGGAGTGTCGCTAGCGCTTCCCTTCTTTTCAAATAGGCGCGCGCCTTTACTGTTTCTTCATCTTCTTCAATCAACCCCCAGGCTCTCTGCGAATCCCCTCTTGCGCTTCCATCTTTCTTCCAGCTTTCTATCTGCAGAACCTTCGTGATCATTCAAAGGTATGGTTTTTCTTCTTTCTTGGTCCATTTAGGTTCTTTTCATCGATTGCATTCGTCCCTTTCATCATCATGCATCCATCTTCCCCGTTTTTCTTCTTCTCGACCCAGGCTAGGGTTTTCGCACTCTTCACTCTGCTCTCTGCTTCTCCCTCTTCCTCTTTCCACCTGGACCTTTCTCTCCTTTCCTTCCTCTGTTTTTCACCGAACTATTCATCATTCCCTCTCCTTCCATTCATTCTGACTTTTCGCTTTTCCCCCACTGCAGCTATCTATCAATGGCTCGCTTGAAACAGACCGCTCGAATCATCGCCTCGTCTTCTGGTGCACAGCCTTCTACAAGTGCTCCAGCTCCACCACCACCCGTTGCAACCTCCTACCACGACAACGCCAGGGTCTATGACTGGGCTCCCCTGGCGTTGCTCGCTGAAACCTCTACCTTGCTGCCGCAGGGGCACCTAAAATCCCTCCTGAGCAGCGACCCGGATGAGCCCTCTTGCGCCATCGATCGGGAGAACGACTTCAACATCCGCGTCTGCATTCCTCCTCGAGGGATGCCCATCTGCGCGGACGATAGGGCCACCAATGGGGTGCCCTTCGTCTTCGTCTACTCTGCCATTTTCAAAAGGTTGAAGCTACGCCTGCCCTTCACCTTTTTCGAGAAGGAGTTGATGATGGAGCTGAACGTCACACCCTGCCAACTCCATCCAAATGCCTGGGCTTTCATCCGGGCATTTGAAATTCTCTGCAATTACTTCGGGCACAACGCCTCCGTGGACGTGTTCCTCTACTTCTTCGAGGCGAAGAACCCTGGGGACAGGTCCTGGGTTAGTCTGAACGGGGTTGCTGGACGGGTGCTCTTGGGCCTGTATCAGCAATCCTTCAAAGATTGGAAAGGCAGGTTCTACATGATATCTGCCACCCCACAAAGTCCAACATTGCTCGAGGGGTACCCCCTCTACTGGGTTCCTGTGGTTGAGTTCAAGAAACCCCGGGATCTCGAAGCCATGGCCCCCTACGAGCGCGAGCTACGTGGGCTGTTCCTGGGGGCCAAGTACAACTCTGCACTCCTCATCAAACATGAGTTTGATGTGTTGGCTCTGAAAAAATACATAGGTAGCTCTTCTTCTTCCACCTCTTAGGATACTTGCACATTCTCATGCATGCTTGCATACATTTTGACTTACTTGCATAACTAGGCCTTCTAACTCTTCTTTTTCCCTTCGATGTAGATACGATGTCAGGGAAGGATAGGAGGAAAGCTTTGCTGGAGCTTGCCAAACTCCAGGGGGCCAAAGGGACTGGCTCCTCTTCTTCCACCACCGATCCTATTGCAGCCCCTCCTCTCTCGGTCGCGCCAGCTGAAGGCCCCGAGTCAGGAAGAAAAGAAGGAAGCTGGTGAAGGCCTTTCCTTCATCTGCTGCTGCTGCTGCTCCTGCTCCCTCAACCGAAGAGGAGAGCTCTGGCTCTCCTCTCATACACCGCAAGAGGACACTTCCAGCGGTTGGGGGGGCTTCATCTCTTCAGCCTGGGGAGATTGAGGTAGTGGAGATAGAGGAAGGTTCACCCTCGCCCCTCTCTATTCAACCTGCCCCAGTGCCAACATGCTCTCTCTCCCCCAAACAACTGCCATCCCCAACTCCTCGATCGCCATCTCCTCCCCCAGCAGGCCAACCACTTGGTCAATCCATTCCACCTGCTGGGGGTGATTCTGCTCGCTCGGGGGATCTCCCGGGACCTCTCGTGTCGCCACCCCCACTGCCAACCTCCGCTGCTACCGCTGAAGGTGGTGGGACCAGCTCTCGACCGAGCGGCTCTGGAACAAGTAATGAGAACTTCAGCCGAGTCATTGCTCTGGTTCGACAGCTCATTCGCAGCCGGGAGCTTATCGAGTGGACCGGGGAGGAGGTGGACATGCACCTGGCGAAGCAGATTGTGCTTTCCTTGGAATTTTCCACCCAGCACCGCAAGCAAATAGCCCTGGAGAAGAGGGTAAAGGAGCTTGAGCATGACAAGGAGTCACTGCAAAGTGACTTCGAAGCTGCCCAAGGGTCCGTAGATCTGATGAGGGGCATGGTGGAAAAATCCAGGGGAGAGTACCTAGCGCAGGTCCAGGAGACCATCAAGACTGAGATCTTGATGGGGCAAGCCGTCAATTCTCTGGACTGCGAGGTGGTGCAACTGCGGGCCGAGACCTCCTCCCTACGCCAACTGAACTCACAACTAGTGGGGGAGCTCGAGTCCACCAGGGAAGCGGCCGCTACTGGGGAGAAGAAACTTGAGGAGGTGGTGGGCAAACTGTCTGAAGCAAAGGGCCAATCGGAAGAAGCTGCCTCTTCCCTTGCTGCCCTTACCACCGAGAAAAATGCTGCGGAGGCCTCAAAGCAAAAATTAGAGGCTGAGAACGCCAATCTTATGAATGTGGGTGCTGACGCCCTTACTGACGGATTCGAGCTGGCGCTTGAGCAGATCCGATGCGTTCTCCCAGATTTGGACCTCTCGCAGTTCAGCATTTATCACGAAGTGGTAGATGGAAAACTCACCCCTCCTCCTTGAGCTCTTTCTCTCTTTTTTCTTTGTAATTTCACACTTCTGCATAATTTGTTGTACTTGAACTTGTATAAACTTTGTCGCTTAATATATACTAGTTTCAGTCGCATATCTCTTTCTCCGCATTTTCTTAAGCTTTGTCTTTCCCTTTGCACACGACTAAATGTTAACCAGCTTAGGCCTAGCGCGATCTGCCTCCTTTGATCTTGGCCTCTACTTTGATCGCGACTAACAACTCCCTTAGCTTCGTCCTTAACAGTCCTTGTGCACTGCTTTGTACTGGATGACTGACAAGGCGTAGCCTGTCTGCCAGCTTGTTGCGTAGGAATTTGTTTGGAAAAGTTTCCTCCGACAAGGCAAGACTGATCAGTCATCGTTCTTCAAGCAACGTACCCACCCAACAACTCATCAGTCATCGTTCTTTTTACTTCACTTTGCTTGCCTATCGCTCTAGCGCTAAGTGCATAGAGGGCATCGATCGTCAGAGGTGATACCTTGTTTGGCGAAACTTGCTCAACTGTGTGAACTTGACCCTCCATGCACTGCTTTTAACTCGAGCAAGTTGTTTAACCTTTAAAAACTTGGCAAACTGTTAACTCAAAGTAAACTTGAGCAACCACCAATTCTTCGGCGATGACGTTCAACAAAACTTGTGAACTTAAGGCAACAAACCGTAACATAAAATCACTTACTAGGTAGCAGGTTTTTACTCAAACTAGTATTAAAATACAGTTTACCTGATCTGCCAAGTGAAATCCTCTCTACTTCTGTCATCGCCTGGAACTCTTCTGATCTGGTACCCGCCGCACAACCCTTTTACTGTCTCATCTTTCACGCCATAAGGCTCTGGCGATGTTACCTTTCTTCTTTTCCTTGACCTGATCATCGTTCCCTCATCTGGGGATAGAGGCGCCTTTCGGATCCTTCTCTACCTCCCTGAGTTTCAGAACAGTGATCTAGTCTTACTGGGTCAATGGTTGCTGTTTCACTTAAAGGGGGAAGGCATTTTCCTTCCCTTCCCACCATTTAAGGTCACAAACAGCCCTGACCTTTCAGCTCATTTTGCCTGAACTCGCTCAACGGCGAGAAGGACTTTATCTGGTGCCTCTACTTTGCCCAGGGTTTACATATCCTCTTCCCTAGATGCACTGAGGACTTTTAATCTTGCTTCTGTCTGCTGGTGCAAAGAGGTCTTTTCATCTGATCTCGCCTGCACTCGCTCAAAGTCGAGGAGGACTTTATCTGGTGCCTCTACTTTGCCCAGGGGTTACATCTCTTCTTCCCTGGACGCACTGAGGACTTTTAATCTTGCCTCTATCTGCTGGTGCAGAGAGGTCTTTTCATCTGATCTCGCCTGCACTCGCTCAAAGTCGAGGAGGACTTTATCTGGTGCCTCTACTTTGCCCAGGGGTTACATCTCCTCTTCCCTGGACGCACTGAGGACTTTAAAACCTTAACTATGCCGCCGATCGCCGAAAAGCGATGGGGACTTTAAAACTTTTAACTGAAAGCATGCAATACGATTTTACTGTTGCCCTAGATCACATACGAGTAATAAGGCCTTTTTCCTAAAACTTTCGAAGCCATAAGCATGCAAACATAGAAGCTTTAAACTTTGGAAAACTCTTCTTTATTGGGTGGCCTCATTAAAAACCCTCCTCAGGGAAAAAAGAGTGCCCCCTTGAAATTGTTTTAACAGAAACTATTCGAATCTCATCCTATTCGTCTTTACTTACAAGGCTTTAACTGTAATACGACTTGAGATGTGTTGCGTTCCAAGTGCGGGGAATCGCCCCTCCTTCTAATGTCTCCAAGCGGTAGGCGCCGTTCCTGAGTGCCTCGGTTATTCTGAACGGTCCCGTCCACTTGGGCGATAACTTGTTCTGCATCTCATACTGATGGGCCTTCCTCATCACAAGATCGCCGCTTCTAAACTGCCTTGACGTCACCTTAGAGTTGTACCTTCGCTCAACTCTTCTCTTTACCGCTTCGGCTTTCACTCTTGCCTCCTCCCTGACCTCATCCAGCAAATCCAGATTCATTCTTCTTTCTTCGTTCGAGTCTTCCGCCACGAAGTTCTGGAATCTCGGCGAGCTTTCCTGGATTTCGACTGGAATCATCGCATCACATCCATAAACCAAACTAAAGGGGGTCTCGTGGGTTTCTGACTGCTCAGTTGTATGGTATGCCCAAACTATGCGGGGTACCTCTTCAGCCCACGATCCCTTAGCTTTCTCCAATCTTCTCTTTAAACCTCTCAACAACACCTGATTGGCAGACTCCACTTGGCCATTCGTCTGTGGGTGTTCGACAGATGCAAACACCTGTTGTATCCCCACCTCTTCGCACAACTTTTTCAAGAGGTGACTTGCAAACTGCGTCCCGTTGTCTGACACCAAGCGTTTAGGCACACCAAACCGACACACTATGTTCTTCCATACAAAGCTCTCGATCTTGTGTGCGGTGATCTGGGCCACTGACTCCGCTTGGATCCACTTGGTGAAGTATTCGATCGCCACCACCAAGTACTTCATCTGCCTGATCGCCAGTGGGAAGGGTCCCAGAATGTCAATTCCCCAAGTATGGAACGGCCAGGGGCTGTAAATCGACTTCAGCTCTTCTGGGGGTGCCTTGTGCCAATCAGCGTGCTGCTGGCATTGCTTGCAACGCTGGGCGTATCTCTTGCAATCTTCTCTCATCGTGGGCCAGTAATAGCCTGCACGGATAGTCCTTGTCGCCAGCGATCGACCTCCAATGTGGCTCCCGCAAATTCCATCGTGGAGCTCAGCCATAATCCTCGTGCACTTCTCTCCGTGTATGCATACAAGAAGGGGGTGTGTGAATCCAAACCTGTACAGCTCACCGTCAACAAGGGTAAACTTGCTGGAGCTCTTCTTTATCTTCCTGGCCTCAATTGAGTCAGCTGGAAGCACACCATCCGCTAAATAACGTTGGTAAGGCGTTATCCACGTGTCTGGCTCGTGGACAGCGCAAATCTGCATCGATCTTGCCCCTTCTTCTGCTGGGCGCGCTCTGACCCTCGGCGCCCTCAGAGTTTCCTGCGTTAGGGATCTATGACTTCTCGCCGGTCTTCCTATTGATCTGCAGACATGGAGAACTTGGTGGTCTGCCACGAATGCTCGAGGCGCTTTCAAAGTTTCTTGAATGACAGTCCTCTGCCTACCCCCCTTGCCCGAACTGGCGAGCTTGGCTAGCAAGTCAGCTCGGGCATTCTGTTCTCTTCGCACGTGCACCACTTCAAATGAAGCGAAAGATCTTCTCAGCTCCTGCACGTACTCCAAGTAGGCTGCCATCTGCGGGTCCTTGGCTTGGAACTCGCCAGTGACTTGTCCCGTGACCAACAGCGAGTCGCTCTTGGCCATCAGCACTCTTACCCCCATTTCCTTAGCCAGCAAGATTCCAGCGATCAAAGCCTCATACTCTGCCTGGTTGTTGCGTGCTTTGAAAGCGAACCTCAATGATTGATCTATCAACACTCCGTTGGGCCCCTCCAAGATGACCTCAGCCCCGCTGCCCAGCTGGTTGGACGACCCACCAACAGAGAGTACCCAGCGAAAGTCACCCCCGGTGTTCTGTGCCACCTCGGAGGACAACTCGACCACGAAATCGGCGAAGACTTGCCCTTTGATCGATCCCCGGGGTTCATACTTGATGTCGAACTCGGAAAGCTCGACCACCCACTTCACCATCCTTCCAACCACATCGGGCTTCTTCAGAACCTTCTGGATCGGTAGATCAGTCATCACCTGATGTGATTCCACTAGCTTAGAAGAGAAAGGTTCTTGACCTTCTTAGGAATCACCTTGAGTTGGACATTATAGAGGCATTTTTCTTAGAGTTGGATCATTGTTCTAAGACAAGAACTCACCAAAAACTAGTACCAAATCCCAAACTCATTTGGATGAACCAATTTTAGTCAAATTGAACCGAACAAAAGAGTAAGAAAAGCAAAAGAACAAGATGAATGAACTGAAATATAAAATTGCCGAACCAAAACTCATAAAAAAACAGCAAGAACACCAAACCAAAACTCAAGAACACAAGCTAACAAAAACAATAGAAAGAGAAGAAAGGAAGGAGAAGAGAGTGCTCATGAAGATGGAAGAATGTTGGATGATCTCGCCACTAGAAGTGTGGAATGCTCCTAGATGAGAGTGATGCCGCCACTTGAGGACTCCAATGATCCATCAAGATAAGACTAGAGAAGAAGGCTCCAAAAGCTCTCCAAAGTTCACTCAAAATTTGAGTAGAGTTTACTTAGATTAATTCCAATCTGAATTTTACAAAGGAAGCACCTCTATTTATAGCCTAAGGTGCTGAAAAATAGGTGGGAAATTTCAAATAAACTCATTTGAAATTCCCACCAAAAACAAGTCACATGGGAGGTGTGACCTTTTTCTACTATGACACCTCCCAAAAACTACACCTACACCACTCTCCTAAGTCACATGGGTAATGTGACTTTATTTTACATTTTCACACTCCTTTATTTAATAACCACACCTCCTAAAACGATACAAGAGTATTTCAAAGCTTGGCCTTGCCCCTCATGGGATGGACTTGGGCTCTTTGGGCTTTGGCCTTCTTGGGCTTGGGCTTGGGCTTTGGGCTTGGGCCTCATCTTTATTTTATGTCTTCTTTTAATTTTGAGAAGACTAGAAGGAAGAACTTCAAATGTGAGGGTGGATGTCCTCTTCCTCCATTAATAAAAGCCTCCTTTATTTGATTCTCATCATCACCAGTACCGTGAAGCTTTATAAGTAATGGCGCAATCTCCTCGCCGAGAATACAACCGCTAATGCTGCCTTTTCTAGGGCCTGGTACCTTACCTCCGGGCCTTGCAGCACCTTGCTAACGAAATATATAGGCCTTTGGGTCTGGTCCTGATCCTGCACTAGCACTGCGCTGATCGCCCTCTCAGTTATGGCAAAGTACAGCCTGAGGGGTGTTATGTCTTGGGGCTTGCACAGAACTGGAGGGCTCGCCAAATATTCCTTGAGCTTTACGAAGGCCTCCTCACACTCCTTTGTCCAAACAAATCTGTTGTTTCTCTTCAAACATTGGAAGTATGGGTGGCCCTTCTCTCCGCTTGCCAATACGAATCGAGACAGGGCGGCCATCCGCCCCGTGAGTTGCTGTACCTCCTTCACATTGGCGGGGCTCCTCATTGCCAAAATGGTGGCGCACTTCTCGGGGTTAGCCTCAATTCCCCTCTCTGGCAGAAGAAACCCCAGAAATTTCCCTGCTTCTACACCAAAAACGCACTTTTCAGGATTCAGTTTTAGCTTGTACCTGGCTATCGTGGTGAACAACTCTTCCAAGTCTGCGACGTGCTTGTCTTTCTCCAGGGACGTCACGACCATGTCGTCGACGTATGCCTGCACATTCCTTCCGAGCATGGGCGCGAGCACCTTGTCCATCAGCCTTTGGTACGTGGCTCCTGCATTCTTCAACCCGAAGGGCATCACCCTGTAGCAATAACATGACCTTTCCGTCATGAAGGCGGTCTTCTCTTTGTCCATGGGATGCATTTTGATTTGGTTGTACCCCGAGAAGGCATCCAGAAAACTGAGCAGCTTGCACCCTGATGCCTGGTCCGCTTGCTTCTCTAGCAAGTAATCCTTCAGGAAACCACATTTGACCAGCTCGGCGAGCTGGTGCCCCAGGGTCAAACACGAATTGATAGAGTGACCAAAGCTCTTGTGGAACTCGCACCATGCGTCTGGCTTTGGCCCCAAAATCTTCTCCGTCGTTTTCTCAGGCACTTTGAGCCTGGCAGCTATGTTTGGGATGGCGATCAAATCAGCCAGACCCATCATAAACTCATACCTCGGGGGGCGATTACCCTCCCTGGGGCGATTACTCTCCCTGGGGCGCCCTGGCCCCTTGCTCTTATTTTTCTTAGGGTCGTAAGGGTGGCGCGTCCTTTGATCCCTCTTTCCCGCCGCCGCCTCCATTACCCTTTGAGGTTGTACCCTCGTTTGGGTGCGCGGTTTAGCTGGGCCACATTTCCTCTCTTCTCTGTGACCTCGCTCTCAGCGGAGATATGAGCCACAGCACGTCGCCGGATTTCGGCGAACGTGGCGGGGTGGTTCCTGATGAGCGACTCACTAAAGGGCCTAGGCAATACACCCTTTTTGAAGGCGTGCACGAACATTTCCTCGTCCTTTCCTGGCAAACGGACTATCCGAGCCTCGAATCTGTTCAGGAAATCCTTCAAGGACTCCCCTTGGTACTGCCTTATATCAAACAAGTCGTAAGACACTAGAGGTGGCGCCTTGTTCACTATGTACTGCTCAACAAACATCTTGGAAAATTGTTGGAACGTGGTAATATGGCCAGTGGGTATACTGACGAACCAGTCCAACGCCGTTCCGCTCAAGGTGCTCATGAACACCTTACAATATACCGCGTCTGAGCCCCCTGAGAGCATCATCTGAGTATGAAACGCCGTGAGATGGGCTTCAGGGTCCTCCACCCCAGTGAAAGATACTTTCACTGCCACAGTGCTAGCCGAGACTACGGAGTCCATGATCTCTTGGGAAAATGGCATAGGGAAACTGCGTGGTGGGGATGGGGGTGCGGATCTGTCCCCTGTCGCACGCTCCTCCCGCTCCTGAAGGGCTTTGCGCAGCTCTTCGTTGATCCGGTTGAGCTCTTCGTTCCTTGCTTGCGAGGCCACCAGCGCCTCGTGCATCCTTTCCTGCTCAGAACGCGATGCAGCCACGTTCTCCTGAAGCGTCCTCATCATGTCCATCACTTGCGTCATGGACACAACATCTTCACGGTTGATGGCGCAACTGAACTGGAACGTGTTGTCCTCATCCTTCCTCAGCAAACTCAGCAGCTCAAAGAACTCCAAACAAACGGTGAAAACCCCAAGAGTCGACTGAGACAGCGAGCAGCTGAACAGAAAACACTCGAAGCACCACCAACACAAACTATGGTTGGGAATCACGTTTTATACGTGCCCCACGGTGGGCGCCAAATGATCCTGCCGGTTGACTTAGCGCAAGAGCGTTGCCTCGTCACGATCTTCCTCACCAGCTTGACACCACGTGCCCTCCAAGTCCGCTCCACAGATAGCCTCTCTGAGAACCTGAAAAACACACAGTGGCGCCTCTGCGGCCGGTGGCGCTCCGACGCTCAAGTCAGATCACAGAATCACTAGAAAAACAATGTGTGTAAAAACCTATATCCCTGAATCTCACTCTGATTCTCTTTTATGCCTCCCTCTGTACCTGCGCCTAACAGAATTCTATTATGCCTCTCTGGCATGTGTCAGAACCCTGTTGTGCTTTTCTGTGGCAACGTACCTCCAGAATCAGTAGAACGTGAGTGTCTGCGCGTGTCTGCGATTGTCTGTACCTTCGGCGGCACGGAGTGCACCTTTGTCTGGACCGCGTCCCTCTCAGATGATGACACGTGGAGGCATGCAACTAACCACACACTTGTCATTACTTGAAGGCTCTAGCGCTTCTCACTGCGTGTCTAAGTTATCCCCTGGCGGAGTAACTTAGCGCATTCCCTTCATCTGGGTAAATCGCATACTCTCAGGAGAACGCCAGGTGTGGCTGGTCTAAGCACACTCACCAGGCATTGCTCTCTGTGCGAACGATTCCCCCTTCGCGATGTCATGCACGTAATGGGTTGAGGGAGTCACCAATCACTGACCGGTTTACTAGCCCCCCTTAGGCCACTCTCATGCACGATTCTCTGAGACATGTTCATGCGAGGTCCGTGCGTAACGCTCTTGCTGGGAACCTCAGCCCCAGCTTAACTGCGTGTAACACGAGCCCCCGATGACCATGCATCCGATGACTGATCGGTGCTCTATTGCTTCACGCGTTCTGCCCCCAGGTGTTCATCTGGGAACTGATCTGTCGATGACCGCTTGGTTACTGGCCACCGATCACCGTTCTGGGTGATCTGTCCCCTGACTTCTCTGCCAACTGGTCTGTCGATGGCCACTTGACTACTGACCACCGATCACCTCTTTGGATGATCTGCTCCCTGATCTCTCTGTCACCCGGTCCACGTGTCACCCTACGAGTGGTCCACGTGATTGTCTTCTGTTGACGTCATCAACCACCGATGACCGACTGGATCACCACTGATCGCCGAAAACGATGGGGACTTTAAAACTTTAACTATTGCCACCGATCGCCGAAAAACAATGGGGACTTTAAAACTTTAACTATTGAAGCATGCAATATGACTTTGCTGTTGCCCTAAATCACATACGGGTAATAAGGCCATTTTTCTAAAACTCTCAAAGCCATAAGCATGCAAACTTAGAAGCTTTAAACTTTGAAAAACTCTTCTTTATTGGGTGGCCTCATTAAAAACCCTCCTTAGGGAAAAAAGAGTGCCCCCTTGAAATTGTTTTAAAAGAAACTATTCAAATCTCTTCATATTCGTCTTTACTTACAAGGCTTTAACTATAATACAACTTGAGATGTGTGGCGTTCCAAGTGCGAGGAATCGCCCCTCCTTCTAACGTCTCCAAGTGGTAGGCGCCATTCCCGAGCACCTCGGTTATTCTGAACGGTCCCGTCCACTTAGGCGATAACTTTTCTTGCATCTCATACTGATGGGCCTTCCTCATCACCAGATCGCCCCTTCTGAACTGCCTTGACATTACCTTAGAGTTGTACCTTCGGTCAACTCTTCTTTTTACTGCTTCGGCCTTCACTCTCGCCTCCTCCCTGACCTCATCCAGCAAATCCAGATTCATTCTTCTTTCTTCGTTCGAGTCTTCCACCACAAAGTTCTGGAATCTCGGCGAGCTTTCCTGGATTTCGACTGGAATCATCGCATCACATCCATAAACCAAACTAAAGGGGGTCTCGTGGGTTCCTGACTGCTCAGTGGTGTGGTATGCCCAAACTATGCGGGGTACCTCTTCAGCCCACGATCCCTTAGCTTTCTCTAATCTTCTCTTTAAACCTCTCAGCAACACCCGATTGGCAGACTCCACTTGGCCATTCGTCTGTGGGTGCTCGACGGATGCAAACACCTGTTGTATCCCCACCTCTTCGCACAACTTTTTCAAGAGGTGGCTTTCAAACTGGGTCCCATTGTCTGACACCAGGCGTTTAGGCACACCAAACCGGCACACTATGTTCTTCTATACAAAGCTCTCGATCTTGTGTGCGGTGATCTGGGCCACTGGCTCCGCTTCGATCCACTTGGTGATCCCCGGCATATCTGAAGCAGCCCACGCAAACGCATCCAAGTGTCTACTTATTACCTCGGCGATCTGGTCTTGCGTCTTGCTATCCAGGGTTCTTCCCAACTTAAACACCTTACCGCCAATCTCCTTCTCGAGCCATTCCTCTACTGGCTGAGGTTTGCTCTCGCTGGCGATCAGCGCCCTCGCGATACCGGTTTCTCTGGCGGTCTCCGAGCAGTTTCTCTCCGACCTCACCTCTACATTCCCCATCGGCACATCGCCCTCGGCGACCACCTCCAACGCCGCATCCGAAACTCGCCGGGGTTCGCGCCCCAGCTCCACGCCAGGGGGAGGCGTTGTGGTTACGTGGCACACAGACCTCTTGTTCTTGAGGCTGTTTTCGTAACACTTCTTCGCCTCCTTCTGGTCGGAGCAAATAGTGATGATCATACCCTCCATAGACGGCAGCTTGACCTTCATGTGCCTCGTCGAAGGCACAGCTCCTGTTCTGTTGAGCGTTGGCCTTCCCAGCAGTATGTTGTACGCTAACGGGGCGTTTACAACAAGATACCTGATCTTCTCCGTTTGTGAGGCCAAACCGTCAGTGAAAGTCGTCCTCAGCTCGATATACCCCCTCACCTCCACTTGGTCACCAGCAAAACCGTACAAGCAGCCCCTATATGGTCTTAGTTGATCAGGGGACAGTTGTAACTTCTCAAAAGTTGGCCAAAACATCACATCTGCTGAGCTTCCTTGGTCGACCAGCACCCGGTGGACGGTCCTTCCCGCCGTGACAAGCGAGATCACAATAGGGTCGTTGTCGTGAGGCACCACGTCCCTGAGGTCCCCCTTGGTGAACGTGATGTCCACGTCGGGCGAGTGATCCTCAAAGACTTCCACTGACATTATCGACCTCGCGTACCTCTTTCGTTGCGACGCTGTGCACCCCCCGCCGGAGAATCCGCCAGCTATGGTGTGGATCTCGCCGTGAATAGGCACCTCGTGCTGTTGCCCTCCACCGCTCGCCGGTTGAGACCCTGATGCCTGGTCCGCTTGCTTCTCTAGCAAGTAATCCTTCAGGAAACCACATTTGACCAGCTCGGCGAGCTGGTGCCCCAGGGCCAAACACGAATTGATAGAGTGACCAAAGCTCTTGTGGAACTCGCACCATGCGTCTGGCTTTGGCCCCAAAATCTTCTCCGCCGTTTTCTCAGGCACTTTGAGCCTGGCAGCTATGTTTGGGATGGCGATCAAATCAGCCAGACCCATCACAAACTCATACCTCGGGGGGCAATTACTCTCCCTGGGCCGCCTTGGTCCCTTGCTCTTATTTTTCTTAGGGTCGTAAGGATGGCGCGTCCTTTGATCCCTCTTTCCCGCCGCCGCCTCCATTACCCTCTGCAGTTGTACCCTTGCTTGGGTACGCGGTGTAGTTGGGGCCACGTTTCCCCTCTTCTCGGTGACCTCGCTCTCGGCGGCGATGTGAGCCACAGCACGTCGCCGGATTTCGGCGAACGTGGCGGGGTGGCTCCTGATGAGCGACTCACTAAAAGGCACAGGTAACACGCCCTTTTTGAAGGCGTGCACGAACATCTCTTCGTCCTTTCCTGGCAAATGGACTATCCGAACTCCGAATCTGTTCAGGAAATCCTTCAAAGACTCCCCTTGGTACTGCCTTATATCAAACAAGTCGTAAGACACCAAAGATGGCACCTTGTTCACTATGTACTGCTCAACAAACATCTTGGAAAACTGTTGGAACGTGGTAATGTGGCCAGTGGGTATACTGACGAACCAGTCCAACGCCGTTCCGCTCAAAGTGCTCATGAACACCTTACAATACACCGCGTCTGAGCCCCCTGAGAGCATCATCGGAGTATGAAACGCCGTGAGATGGGCTTCAGGGTCCTCCACCCTAGTGAAAGACACTTTCACTGCCACAGTGTTAGCCGGGACCACCGAGTCCATGATCTCTTGGGAGAATGGCATAGGGAAGCTGCGTGGTGGGGATGGGGCTGCAGATTTGTCCCCTGCCGCATGCTCCTCCCGCTCCTGAAGGGCTTTGCGCATCTCTTTGTTGATCCGGTTGAGCTCTTCGTTCTTTGCTTGCGAGGCCACCAGCGCCTCGTTGATCCTTTCCTGCTCAGAACGCGATGCAGCCACGTTCTCCTGCAGCGTCCTCATCATGTCCATCACTTGCGTCATGGACACAGCATCTTCGTCTGTTGATGGCGCAACTGAACTGGAGCGTGTTGTCCTCATCCTTCCTCAGCAAACTCAGCAGCTCAAAGAACTCCAAACAAACGGTGAAAACTCCAGGAGTCGACTTCGATAGCGAGCAGTCGAACAGAAAACACCCAAAGCACCACAAACACAAACTATGGTTGGGAATCACCTTTTATACGGCCCCACGGTGGGCGCCTGATGATCCTGCCGGTTGACTTAGCGCAAGAGCGTTGCCTCGTCACAATCTTCCTCACCAGCTTGACACCACGTGCCCTCCAAGTCCACTCCACAGATAGCCTCTCTGAGAACCTGAAAAACACACAGTGGCGCCTTTGCGGGCGGTGGCGCTCCGACGCTCAAGTCAGTGACAAGAACACCCAAAAACTAAGAGAGAATATGCTCTGTAGGACCGTACTATAGGCACACAACCCTAGCAGTATCAGCCGTAATGAAAAACATACCTCTGCAGATTCTGTTAAGGTTACCTTTATAGCTAGGTTTCTTCTCTCTCCAGGCCGTTATGCTTTTGGACTCGTGGCTCGCATCCAGCCCTGCACGTGTCGCCATCTGGGCTGGGATAGCAGGTAGCGCCCAGCCCTACACGTGTCGTCATCTGAGCTAGGGCAACTTGAGCGTCATTTCTCCATTGCTCCCAACCCTACACGTGTCATCATCTAGGATTGGGGCAACTTGAACGTCATTCTTGCGCAGTAACCAGCCGCACAGCTAAGTCCTGAACTCAAGGAGCAACCTAGCACATAATGCGCTGTGAAACACCACCCGTCAAGGCGAGTATCGGATGCAACAAAGTGCATCATCTCTATGACATCGCTCATTGCGAATGCCACCCTCCTTTCTGCTACACCATGCATGTTCTAGCTGAGGAAACCTTGCCACCAACAAATGTCCACTCTAGGAATCTTGTCGCTGATGAGCAAGGTGTTCCCTCCAACCCACTCGACCTTCATGCCCCATGCTGGTGCCACAATCGTCTTACTGAACTTACACGCTTGAAATTACCCTTCCGAGCCTTCAACAGCTTTAACTAAGTTTGCTGGGAGATCCGGCGATGTGCTCCTTGTGGCGGCGTGTAAACCACCCGATCTCCTAGCATTCCCGGGCGATCTCTGATCATCCATTCTCCTACCACCCTCATACGGCGACTGCGACGTAACTCTGGCGACCACCGATTACGCACACTAGAGATCGGAGAACGCCAGTTTAGCGATCTGTGACTATGCCCACTTCTGAGCCATTCATCTTTTCTGGCCTACTCGTTCCATTGAGCACGCCCCACCCGAGCACGTGCAAGACACGTCATCATGCCTTATGACCTGGTCGGTACAGAACTCAAAAAGAAAAATGCAAAGATATACTCATCTTTGAAGAACCATAGCTCTAGATACCAAATGATGGCATTCCTTTGAGCTCTTCTTTGTGTTTTGGTGATGAACTTGCGGAAGCTTGTGGACGAGATGAAGCAAGGCCTTCCTAGGAAGTATGGGTGCCTAGAAGGTGCATGAGAGTGGGGAATTGGGGAGGTTCGGCCAGCCCCTTTGAAGGTGATGAAATGAAGATTAAAACCTAGATGCTAGGCAAAGAGTAGTGTATGGCACAAATTTGGCAGCATAACAATACTCTATTCAATCTTAAAAAATACATGAGGTTGGCTCCCCCTTTTATAAGTTAAGGAGGACCATAAAGGTTAACCCTAATGATAAGCAAATGCAATCTAAATGAAATGCAAATGACATCACAAGGAACTCATGGCACATGGCCGACCCTAGATTAAGGAAATCTTCTAGAAACGTAGCAACTCTAGGTCAAATCCTCATGGAATCAAGTTTGTGCTATTTACACCACAACTAATACTAAGATACTCTTGATGGGCCTTCATGTAGCATATACAAATAGCTCTTTCTTCCATCCGTAGCTTGCTCCAAGTCTTCATGGATTCTCTTGGCCATGGACCTAGTAATTGGTCCTAGACGCTCTTCCCTTTGCCCTAGACGCTCTTGGTTTGGCTTTGGATGCTCATGTCTTGGCTCTTGTCTTTCTTGTGAGGTTGTGCTTGGCCCTCTTCCATCAACTTACACACATCACCAAAGAAGTGACCTTGATCCCCTCAAGAAACACACTTCCTTTGGCTCAGCACAAACACCACCAAGAATGTTGATCTTGACAACCTCAAGAGCACACAACACTTCTCGGCCTCACAAACCAGAGTTTACACAAAGTACAGAAGGATTACACTTGTTACAGAATGATCTGAAATCAATACAAATGAAATTCCTATATCACTCTCTCTTGATCAAAGCAAGCTTCAAAGCAATCTTTTAACTCTTGGAAGCAAAATCAGTGAAAAACTCAAATATGTTTTTCTATGATTAAATCTCAGTTCTTGTTTGTTACAAAAGATGAACAAACTCTTTATAGCTTTCAAATAATGGTCAAAGCATTTAAAACATGAGCGCATTCAGTTACAAAATCATTTAAAGCTCAGTAAACACACAAAATAGTTTTCTGTTATGATTTGAAAACAAACAATCGTTTGAATGTGCGAATCAATCGATTGTTTTGGTTTGACAGCTAGTCAAACACCAAAAACAGTTTTCTACCTTTTTCAAAACACGTAAGAGTAAAACAATCGGTTGTTTTTCACTTAGTTTGAAAAACACATTCAATTTAAAAGGTTTGAAAATGCTTAAGCTTTGGATTCAATCAAGAGTGGATTTACACAGATAATCTACCCCAGATCCTATTCTAAAGCACCTCAGCAACAACAAGCACATCCAGCCTTCCATCAAACTCAAAGGATTTGGATTCTTCAAAGCTTGCAAAACAAAGTTTAAGCAAAGCACAATATCTCTGATAGAAGGTTAGAACAGTAAAAGAAAAACAACATATCAGCAGTTAGAATACCAACATATCAGCAGAAAACAACAGAATTAAAGTTCACTTAAACAAAACAGAGTTTGTAGAAAATAAAAGACAACACAACATAAAATATCCCCCTATTTTTCTTTACAAATAGACAATAAGAAGAGAAAAAAAAAGGCAATTGTTCCAGATTATACAAAATTGAAAAACAAAAGCACTTAAACTGATACAGGGCAAAAACAATAGGTTGTGTCGAGCATTCAACTGATTGTTTTTCCATTAATCATCCTTGTCATACTGAAGTTCAAAGATCTGATTCTGAACAGCTTCAATCTGTTCATCCAAGGTCATAAACCGAGTATCCATGTTGTTGAATATGTTGTCTATATTCTGGAAGTTGCTTACACACAGATCATGGAGATTTTTTTGATTCTCGACAAAGCCATCAAGCCTATTCACCATGTATCTTTCAAAAGAAGACATAGAAGGCATTTCATCCCCTTGATCTCCTGCACTGGTTCCAGCACCAAAATTGGTTGCAGGTTGTTCTTCATGGTGAATATCAATGTCAGCAGCTTGAACTTCTTCATCAAAATCAGCAGTTGTAGCCCTTGATGAAGCACCATGATCACCATCTTTGCTCACCCATTTTCCATTTATTTTGGTGAATCCCATCTTGCTTAGAGAGCCATTGTTCATTTCTTGTGTTGACTTAACCAACTCAGAGGTCTCATCTTCAAGATTCACTTCAAAATAGAGCAAGAATTTAGAGATTAAAACGTCATAGAGATAGTGGTAGTCACTTAACCTCATGGATTTTTGCATGTGCTCTTTGATGATATGGATCCAGTTGATCTTGATCTTCTTCATGATGCAGTAGATGTATACAAGGTCTTCTTCTGTTAAGACAGAATGGTTACTCCCCCTTGGAGTAAGAATCCAAGTTACAATAAGAGCAAGCACCCTTTCATCCAACTTCAAGCCTCCAACCGAACAAGTTTTCACTTGGGCTTGTTGATTCTTCAAGCAACTCTTGTAGTATTGGACTTTGTTAAAATCCTCCACTACTCCAAGATTTCCCTTGTTGATCCTTAGACCAGCATATTTTAGGCCATCTACAACAGTCCACACATCATGAGTGATCTCCATGTCAACACCCTTCACATGAGACACAAAATTGTTTCCTCCAAATTTGAGATTGGTGTAGAATACCCGAATCAAATCAGGGTATATGTTTCCCTTCATCTCCAATAACCTTCTTAGCAGCTGGTCCTTGAGAATCTTCCTCACATTGTCTAGCTTTTGGCTTTTCAGCCAATTAAAGGAAACAACTTTGGGGTTGTTGATCACATTTGTTCTAGTTTCAAAGCGATACCTTTCAATGAGTTCATTATCTCCTGAAAACCAGCCCTCAAGTCTCCCTCCAGACCTCACAACTCTTGTTTTGATCCTCTTTGATGTAGGAGGAGTGGACTCCATGATAGCAGAAAAAGAGGCAAAGAAGACTCACACAAAGAGAGCAAGAGATATTGCAAGAGATGGCTTAATTGATTGTTCTTGTGAGAGAGAACAGCTGCACCAGAATTTAAAGAGAAACTGAACCATACTGCATTCAATTGATGTGAGTGGGTTTCAGTCATCAAAGAGAAAAGACTTGACCAAGACCTACACAGAAAATGTCAGAAAAAGCAGAAAATCACATGGTCATCTCATGTGATCTTTGACTAGTCATAAAGGCTCTTAAATTTTCAAGCTTTTTGGAATATATTCCTGTACCGTCCCACTCCCGGGCGTTGACCAAAGTCAAAAGTCAACGTCGGGGCCAAGATCAACATGTGGTGAGACCATGCGAAGGGGTCAATGAAAGGAAGTCAACAGAATAATTACACAAGGCGTCGCCAGGACAAGGCGTCGCCTTAACATGGCGTCGCCGAGATAAGGCGTCGCCTAGACAAGGTGCCGCCAAGATACGGCGTTGCCAAACAAGCCACCGGAAGTGTCGCTCCCCGATACCCGGGGGTAGGAAAGACCACGGAGGGAGTGACGCCACGAAGGCTTCGGGCCCGCCAAGTGCAGAAACAATGAGAAAGTGAAGAGAAGGGTGGCTTCAAGGCCATAGTACTAGCGCCAGTGGAGAGCAATCTGACTCGCGAAGTGCCCATGTCACCCCAGAGAGGCCCTTGGGATAGATACGACTCATGAGAGGGTCACGCCCAAGGGTAACCAGGTGCAGGGTACGAGAGGAAGGTAGATACGCTCTCAAAGCGAGTGACTAGAGGTTTGGGGGCATGAGTTGACACCCAAAAAGTCACCCCTTACACCAGATGCACTCCAAGGAAGGAGGACTCACACAATGAAATACCCCCAAGTTGGGTCACGGTGGTGAGGCCCTCCACGTGTAATAACAGCCAAGTCAGAACAGCAACATCCATTTGTCAGGTATAAGGTAATTAAAGTTTACGTTTCGAGCGTGTTAAGGTACTTTAAATGCTTCAGGCGGTTTAAACGTCTTAAAGGCGCGGAACGTTTCATAATTAAATGCGCTTTAAGACGCTTTAAATGCTAGAGGCGTTTAAATAGAACCTTGGATGTTAGAAACGAGGTTCGAACTTTTGGCAAATTTTCCCAGAATACACTCTAGTTGCTTACTCGAGTCTTGAGGCTACGCACAAGGGACTAGAGAAAGGTTGTTTGCCAGAGGGAGAAAATATACAAAATACACAGTTCTTTTTACCACCTTCAGAGCACCATCCACGGTGTTCCGATACGGAGGTGCAGAGTTTTGGTGTTTCTTGCTAGCTGACTTGAGCATCGGAGTGCAAACGGCCGCTAGGGTGCCCATTTGTCCTTCTTTGCAGGTGTTCACAGATTGCCAGAGGGAAGGTGTCCTTAGCTGACGAGCAAGGCTGCGCACAAAGACGTACCCAGGTCAACCGGCCGGAACATTTGGCGCCCACCGTGGGGCCGATTTAAAACATCAGTCCCATCGCAAGTTTCAGGAGTTCTATCGGAGCTACCATAACGTCAGGAGAAGTTTAGAGGAAACAGTGGAGAATGAGGGCCACGAGACAAGGTTCCGCATGCGCTGCGAGTGAGGAAATGTGCATGCAGCAGGTCATGGAAATGATGCGGGGGCTGCAGGATGAGATGGCGGAATCAAGGGTGGAACAAGAACTCATGCAGGCGGATCTCGCAGCCTTGCGTGCGAGAAACGATGAGCTCCATCGTATCAATGAAGAGTTGCGTCGTGGTTTGGGTGATAACCAAGGGCAACGTGACCAAAATGAGACCGAGCTTCTCACCCCACCAAGGGAGTTTTCCACACCCTTCTCGCAGAAGATTCTGGAAGCAGTGATCCCCAACATGTTCGCAGGACCCAAGGTGATCTTCATTGGGATGGAGGATCCTGAGGCGCACCTCACTGCATTTCACACACAGATGGTGCTAGTAGGCGGCTCCGATGCCATGAGGTGCAAGCTCTTTATGAGCACCTTGATGGGGATGGCCATGGATTGGTTCATCAGCCTTCCAAACGGCCATATCACTTCCTTCCAACAGCTGTCTCAGTTGTTTAGGGAGCAATACTTAGCGAACAGGGCCCTGCCGCCAGTTTCGTATGACCTGTTTGATGTGAAACAATATCGAGGAGAGACCTTGAAGGAGTACATCAACCGTTTTGGGGCCCAAGTAGTAAAGGTTGGTACTACGGAAGAGCCCATGATAGTGTACAAATTCAGAAAGGGCGTGTGTCCCGGACCTTTTTGCGAATCCATCATTCGCAATCGCCCCAGGACCTTCGCTGAAATAAGGCGTCGTGCGGTGGAGCATATCGCCTCTGAGGGAGAGGTGTGTGAGAAGCGCACCAGCGTCGTACCCTCACGCCCGATAGCGCAGACGCGGGCTCAACCCGTCAGGGTCAACGAGACCACGACGGGGAGAAAGAAGCCAGAGGGGAGACGCCCCTATGAGACCAGAAAACCCCAGCCCAGGGGTCCAGCAGGAGGAAATCGCCCGGCCAGGGAAAGGGCCAGGCCAACGAGGTACGACTTTGTGGTGGAATTGAAGGATCTGATTGCCGTGCCCAATATAGCTGAAAGGTTGAGGCGACCGGCAAAGACCAACAAGGTGTTAGGGCCTCGCAAGGACTCTTGGTGTGAGTTCCATGAAGATTTCGATCATCACATCAACAACTGCCTGTCGCTGGGATACCAGCTAGATGAGTTGGTGAGAAGCGGGTTTTTGAAGGATTACATCGTAGAGCCCGCAACGACCGCGACCCTGCCAGCACCAGTGGAAGAACAAGCGCACGAGATGCCTGTCCTTGGCGAAGTCCACACCATTGCTGGTGGCTTTTTCGGGGGAGAACCCACTGCCTCCCAACGGAAGAAATATGCGAGGGGGTCAATTCAATTGAAGGAAGAATCTCAGGTAACCCGTGGGAGTCAGACCTCGTGTTCACGAGGGCGGATCTACAGGATGTTGTGCCGCACGACAATGACCTTGTGGTCATTTCGGTTGTCACGGCCGGCAGAAAGGTGCACAGGGTCCTAGTCGACCAAGGAAGCTCCGCAGATGTTATGTTCTGGTCGACATTCAACAAGTTGCGGTTGTCTCCTGACCTTTTGAGACCCTACACAGGGTGCTTATATGGGTTCGCTGACAACCAGGTGGAAGTACGAGGCTACCTGGAATTGAGGACGACATTCTCGGATGGAGCGGCCTCACGTACCGAAAACATTAGGTATTTAGTCGTAAATGCCAATTCAGCCTACAACATCTTGCTGGGCAGACCGGCGTTGAACAGGCTGAACGCAGTAGCCTCCACGCGCCACATGAAGATGAAGCTGTCGGATCTCAGCGGCATAGTGATCTTCATCAAGTCAGATCAGGAAGAAGCGCGGAAATGTTATGAGAATAGTCCGAAAACGAAGAGGGGCGTGTTCATGGTGTTCGAGCGTCCGCCAAGTGCAGACACGACGATGGAGGTAGAACCCTTGAACGAGGCGACGCCGCTGGACGACACATCGCCCGTAGAAAAGGCGACGCCTGGAAAGCACTACCGGGCGACGCCCCTTAAGGAAGATAGCAGGGATCAGCCGACGACCAACGCGGTGGAGAGGCAGATTGGCGGCAAAACATTCAAGTTGGGGCGTTTGTTGAGCCAAGAAGAACAGGATGAGGTGGTGGAGGTGATTTCACGCCATTTAGATGCTTTCGCATGGTCCGCCTCAGACATGGATGCCAGGCATCGACCCTGACTTTCTATGCCACCACCTTAGCATGGATGGCACGGTCCGTCCCGTGCGACAAAGAAGGAGAAAGTTTAATGAAGAGAGGCGGCTTGTGATAAGGGAAGAGACGCAGAAGCTGTTGAGCGCCGGACACATACGGGAAATCCAATACCCCGAGTGGCTGGCCAACGTCGTCCTAGTGAAAAAAGCAAATGGGAAGTGTAGGATGTGTGTAGACTTCACGAACCTGAACAAGGCATGCCCCAAGGACTCGTATCCACTACCCAGCATCGATGCCCTGGTGGATAGTGCCTCAGGCTGCGAAATGCTAAGTATCTTGGACACTTTTTCGGGGTATAATCAGATCAAGATGCACCCGAGAGATGAAAGTAAAACAGCGTTCATGACCGAGACATGTAGCTACTGCTACAAAGTAATGCCGTTTGGATTAAAGAATGTGGGCGCCACCTATCAGAGGCTAATGGACAAGGTCCTGGCGCCCATGTTGGGAAGGAATGTGCAAGCCTACGTTGGCGACATGGTGGTGACTTCGCGCGATCGAAGGCGACATACAACTGACCTGGAAGAGTTGTTTGCCACCATTTCAAAATACCGCCTCAAACTGAACCCTGAGAAATGTGTCTTTGGGGTCGAGGCAGGGAAGTTTTTAGGCTTCATGCTCACGGAAAGAGGAATTGAGGCAAACCCAGACAAGTGCGCGGCCATCATCGCCATGAGGAGCCCGTGGCCCAGATTACTGCGCACAAGGTGCAACACTTTGTTTGGAAGAACATTGTGTGTCGTTTTGGCGTGCCTAGGCGGCTGGTATCAGACAATGGCACCCAGTTCGCAAGCCAATAGTTGAGAAACCTGTGCGCAGAGGTAGGCATCAAGCAAGTGTTCGCATCAGTCGAACACCCCCAGACTAATGGGCAAGTAGAGTCAGCGAATAGAGTCTTGCTGAGAGGACTAAAGAGAAGGCTAGAAAAAGCTAAAGCGGCATGGGCGGAAGAAGTGCCAAGGATCGTATGGGCATACCACACCACGCCCCAATCTTCTACCATGGAGACGCCTTTCAGCCTAGTATATGGGTCAGATGCGATGATCCCAGTTGAGATTCACGAAAGCTCGCCACGTTACCAGAATTTTGTGGCTGAAGAGTCCAACGAGGAGAGGCGGGTGAATCTGGACTTACTGGACGAAGCCAGGGAAGAAGCAAGAATAAAGGTCGAGGCAGTGAAGAGAAGAGTAGAGCGACAATATAGCTCCAAGGTGAAGCCACGGCATTTCCAGGTTGGCGACTTAGTTATGAGGAAGGCTCACCCATATGAGCTAGAGAAAAAATTGTCTCCCAAATGGACCGGACCCTTCAGAATCACCGAGGCTAAGGGAAATGGTTCGTACAACCTAGAGACTTTGGAAGGGGGTCCCATTCCGCGCAGCTGGAATGCGGCCAATTTGAAGTTTTATTTTAGTTGAATTATGTAAGTAAACGACAATGTAACAATATTATCATAGGGGACACTCTTTTTCCCTCTCGGGGGTTTTTTAACGAGGTCACCCAAGTAAAAAGAAGTTCAAGAAAATCTTTGCCTCAAGTTTTCCCTTCTTCCCACGCGAAGTGTAAGATCAAGGGGTAAAGAGATAAAAGACAAAGACGTGAAGTGATGTCAGGCGTCGCCAAACGTACGCGTCACCAAGAAGGGGGCGTCGTCGAGCGTAGGCGTCGCCAAGAAGGCGCATCGCCAAACACAGTCATCGCCTAAGTAAGACGCCGCCATGGAGGGAACACCGCCAAACGTAGGCATCGCCATATGGGAATCCCTGGTGTCAGACACGCAAAGGACACCCAGAGCAGGTCTCCCCTTAAGCGTGGACACTCGGTACAGGTAAAATAAACCCTCCCACACACAACGGAGGGAACGCGCACAGCATGCCAGAGGAAGCGAATGTAGACGAGAGTGCGCAGAAATAAAGGAGCGGCGTTTACAAGAACCAAAATATGGCGCGAGAGTTAAGGTTACAGATAAAGTTTGAGATAAAGATGAATGAGACAAGTGAGGCAAACATGTACATGCCCTATGCTCGTATGAAAAGTGCAAACAGACCACCTTTCAGTGGCCTCCGGAGTCTGGATGGGGGGAGGACGAAGCCCCGTTCTCGGTCCTCAGCGCCTGGGCAAGCTGCGACCTCTGTTGCCGGTTTATCTTCGAACCTGCACCAAAGAAAACAAGCATGGTGAAGGCACCACATGATAGGTCATGCAAAGATCTAGTAAAGATGAAGAACGGGAGGTTTTAAGGTAATCTCTCATACATATATATTTCTCCAAGGCTTCGGCGTTGTACTCCAAACTAATCAAAGCGGCAGCGCCAAAGCCCCCCGCCTCATCCAGGATCCGGCAAGCCACCTGGTCGTTCAAGGTTTGGACTTCAAGGCCCTTGTCTCCCTCACCCAGTACAGTGGAAAACCATCCAGGGCAGAAGGCACGAGATCAGAACAGCAAACTTTAAAAAATCTACCCTTCCACCCCGTGAAGGAGTTTTGAAAGGGAGTTAGGAGGACCCTGCCGGGAACATTGCTGAGGGTCACCCAAAGGTTGTTCCTTCGCCTCTTCACCTCAAAGAAGTGAAGGATCATCAGGCGCCCACCGTGGGGCCGTGTAAAGCTTGCTCCCATCCACAGCGTGAGTTCTTGGAGGTTTTCGAAGTTTTCTGCGTGGTTGTGTGCTGGTGCAACCATCGTCCGCTGTCTGTTTGAGTTTCGTTTGGTGAGTTTGCGTTTTGTACCGTTCGTTTGGCTTTTCGATCGGTGGAGTGAGTTTTCCTGCTGTTTGCACGTGGTCTGTCCGGTGGAAGTTCGAGTTCTTTCGCTTGTTTGGTTGTTCGCGGAGAAGCGATGGTTTCTGGCGAAGTTGTGGTTTTCTTTGGAGGCGTACGGTGTTCTTGAGTTTTCTTGCACAGTTTCGCACTGTTTTCTCCGATTGATCGCTGATTCGATCGTGGTTGAAGTGTTGTTCGCTGCATTCCTGTGTTTCGCTGAAGTTAATGAGAAAAATGAGAAGCAATCGTTCCAGTCCCGTGGCGCCTGTCGCTGCTGAAGGCGACGCCGCCATGACCATGGCGCAGATGGCAGAGATGATGCGCTCGTTGCAGGCAACTGTGGAAGCCTCGCGCGTAGAGCAGGCGAGGATACATGAGGACCTGGTCGCCTCTCGCGCCAGGAACGAGGAGCTCAGCAAGGTGACTGAGGAGCTGTGTCGAGCTCTTCAGGAGCAACAAGGACGTTCTTCTGTTGAAGAGGTGGCGCCGTCGACGCCACCCCGTGTTTTCCCAATGCCTTTCGTTCAGGCGATTACCGACACGCCAATTCCCACGAGCGTGGTTCCGGTTAAGGCTGTCTTTACCGGCGTGGAGGATCCAGAGGCTCATCTGACCACGTTCCATACGCAGATGATGCTGTCGGGAGGGTCAGACGCCGTCTACTGCAAGATGTTCGTGAGTACGCTCCAGGGAACGGCGATGGAGTGGTTTGTGAGCCTGCCTAACGGCCACATAACCAATTTTCAACAGTTCTCGAAGATCTTTGTTGAGCAGTACATCGTGAATAAGGCACCGCCCAGGGTGTCTTATGATCTGTTTGATATAAGGCAGTACCAGGGAGAGTCCCTCAGAGACTACCTGAATCGCTTTGGGGCGCAGATGGTCAGATCGCCGGCCAAGGATGAGGAAATGCTGGTCTATGCATTCAAGAAGGGCGTGCAGCCAGGACCATTCTGCGAGGCCTTGATCAGGGCTCACCCCGCGACATTTGCTGAAGTCAGGCGACTTGCGGTGGCTCACATCGCCGACGAGAGTGAAGTCGCCGAGAAAAGAGGCAGCGTGGCTCCCGCCAGGCCACGCGCCCAGACCAGGATCCAGCCGCAGAGGGTACTGGAAACGGCGGCGGCGGCCAGAAAGGACCAAAGGACTCGCCATCCTTACGACAGGAGAAACAAGGGAAGAAGCCAAGCACGCCAGCAACCAGCACGCCGGGAATACAATCGCCCGCCTAAGCACAAATTTGTCATGGGATTAGCGGATCTAATCGCCATTCCTAATATCTCTGCTAGGTTGAAAGCGCCTGAGAAGGTGGGCGACAAGGTGCTGGGGTCAAAGCCGGACGCCTGGTGTGAGTTCCACCAGTGTTTTGGCCACACTTTGGACTCGTGTTTGTCTTTAGGATACCAGCTCGACGATCTGGTTAAGAGTGGGTTCCTAAATGACTATCTGCTGGACAGGAGGACGGGGGGAGCGTCGAGTTCCCAGCCAGCAGGTGGAGAAGCCCAGCAACACGAGATGCCTATCCACGGGAAGATCCACACCATTGCAGGGGGTTTCTCAGGTGGTGGATGCACCGCGTCGCAGAGGAAAAAGTATGCGCGATCGGTGATGACAGTGGACATGTTTGAAGATCACTCGCCGGAAGTGGACATTACGTTCACAAAGCAGGATCTTCGGGACGTTGTGCCTCATGACAACGATCCCATAGTTATTTCATTGGTTACAGCGGGAAGGAAGGTCCACAGAGTTCTGGTGGACCAAGGAAGCTCGGCAGACGTGATGTTCTGGCCGACTTTCACGCAGCTGGAGTTGCCCCTTGACCAGCTAAGGCCCTATGGAGGGTGCTTATATGGGTTCGCTGGTGACCAGGTAGAAGTCAGGGGGTACATTGAGCTGAGAACCACGTTTACAGATGAGGCTGGGTCGAGGACGGAGAAAATCAAGTACCTCATCGTAAACGCCCCCTCAGCGTATAATATCCTGTTGGGAAGGCCCACGCTTAACAGGATAGGCGCCATTCCGTCAACTCGGCACATGAAGGTAAAGTTGCCGTCCATGGAAGGGGTGGTGATCACGATCAAGTCTGATCAGAAAGAAGCGAAAAGGTGCTATGAGAATAGCCTGAAAAACAAAAGATCAGTGAGTTATGTAACAACCACCCCGCCTCCCGGTGTGAAGCCCAGACCGCTGGTAACAGAGGAAGCCGCCGGAAGGGATGTAGAGATGGTAGACGCTGAGCTAGGGGAGAGGAATGCTGGCCTGGAGGAGGAAGAGGCGCGGAATCGCCCCGAGGAAGCAAGGGAACAGGGAATCGCCAGGGCGGTGATCGCCAGAGAATCCAGGCCTAAACCTGTCGAGCAGTGGCTCGAAAAGGAGATCGGAGGAAAAATCTTCAAGCTCGGAAGATCTCTGGAGGTCGATCTCCAGGACCATATCGCCAAGGTGATTGAGCGGCATCTGGACGCGTTTGCATGGTCCGCTTCGGACATGCCCGGGATTGATCCCGACTTCTTGTGCCATCATCTGGCGATGGACAACATGGTGAGACCGGTGCGACAAAGGAGAAGAAAGTTCAACGAGGAGAGGAGGCAGGCGATCAGGGACGAAACACAGAAACTCCTCGCTGCAGGCCACATCAGGGAAGTCCAGTACCCTGAATGGTTGGCAAATGTCGTGCTGGTGAAGAAGAGTAACGGGAAATGGCGCATGTGCGTCGATTTCACCGACCTGAACAAAGCTTGCCCGAAGGATTCGTATCCTTTACCAAGCATTGATGCCCTGGTTGATAGTGCTGCAGGGTGCAAGTTGCTGAGTTTCCTGGATGCCTTCTCAGGCTATAATCAGATCAAGATGCATCCCATGGATGAAGAGAAGACAGCCTTCATGACGGAGAGATCATGTTATTGCTATAAGGTGATGCCGTTTGGGCTGAAGAACGCGGGGGCCACGTACCAGAGGCTGATGGATCGAGTACTTGCACCGATGCTGGGAAGGAACGAGCAAGCCTACGTCGATGACATGGTCGTGACCTCGCAGGAGAAAAGCAAGCACGTTGCAGACTTGGAAGAATTGTTCACGACGATTGCCAAGTTCAAGTTAAAGCTCAATCCGGAGAAATGCATTTTCGGCGTGGAGGCTGGAAAGTTTTTGGGTTTCCTCTTGACTGAAAGAGGAATAGAAGCCAACCCAGACAAGTGTGCCGCCATCTTGGCGATGAGGAGCCCGGCTACAGTGAAAGAAGTCCAGCAGCTAACAGGTCGGATGGCAGCCCTATCTCGCTTCGTGTCAGCTAGCGGAGAAAAGGGGCATCCCTATTTTCAATGTCTGCGGCGCAATAATAAGTTTGCTTGGACGAAAGAATGCGAGGAAGCTTTCGTCAAACTGAAAGAGTATCTGGCGAGCCCGCCGGTTCTGTGCAAACCGCTGGCGGGAATCCCTCTCAGGTTGTATTTTGCTGTGACTGAGAGGGCGGTGAGTGCGGTGCTCGCCCAGGATCAAGATCAGGCTCAGAAGCCTATTTATTTTGTGAGCAAGGTGTTGCAGGGCCCAGAAACGAGATATCAGGCCCTGGAGAAGGCTGCGCTGGCTGTGGTGTTTTCGGCGAGGAGGTTGCGCCACTACTTCCACAGTTTCACAATACTGGTGATGACTGACCTGCCCATCCAGAAGGTCTTGAAGAAACCCGACGTTGCGGGAAGGATGGTGAAGTGGGCGGTAGAGTTGTCGGAGTTTGATATTAAGTACGAGCCCCGAGGCCCGATCAAAGGGCAAATCTTTGCAGATTTCGTGGTTGAGCTCTCATTAGAGGCGACGCGGGTTGAAGGGGACGATTTCCGTTGGGTGCTTTCGGTGGATGGATCGTCGAACCAGCAGGGCAGCGGCGCTGGAGTCATATTGGAAGGACCCAACGGCGTGCTGATCGAACAATCTCTGAGGTTCGCCTTCAAAGCCAGCAACAATCAAGCAGAGTATGAGGCGCTGATCGCCGGAATTTTGCTGGCCAAGGAAATGGGAGCTAGGGTGCTGATGGCTAAGAGTGACTCGCTGCTAGTCACAGGGCAAGTAACAGGCGAGTTCCAGGCTAAAGATCCACAAATGGCGGCTTACTTGGCGTATGTGCAGGAATTGAAGAGTTCCTTTGCCTCATTTGAAGTAGTACATGTGCCCCGAGAGCAGAATGCCCGAGCTGACTTGCTTGCTAAGCTCGCCAGCTCAGGCAAGGGGGGTAGGCAGAGGACGGTGATTCAAGAAACTCTGAAGACGCCAAGGGCATTTGTAGCAGATCACCTGGTCCTTCAAATAAGCAAGTCGACGGAGAGAGCAGCGAGAAGCCATAAGTCCTTGACGCAAGAAACTCTGAGATCGCCGAGAGTTAGAGCATGTCGAGGAGAGAAGGTGAGTGTGATGCAGGTCTGCGCCACCCATGAGCCAGACACTTGGATAACACAGTACAAGCGGTGCCTGGCAGACGGCCTCCTCCCGCTGGATCCGACAGAAGCTAGGAAGGTAAAGAAAAATTCCAGCAAGTATACGTTGATTGATGGCGATCTGTACAGGTTTGGGTTCACTCGCCCACTCCTGGAATGCGTACACGGCGAGAAGTGCACGAGGATCATGGCAGAGCTCCACGAGGGTATATGCGGAAGCCACGTCGGGGGTCGAGCTCTGGCCGCGAGGACTCTCCGTGCAGGCTACTACTGGCCATCCATGAGAGAAGATTGCAAGAAATATGCCCAGTGTTGTAAACAATGCCAGCAGCACGCCGATTGGCATAAGGCGCCTCCCGAGGAGTTGAAGTCGATCTATAGCCCTTGGCCGTTTCATACTTGGGGAATCGACATCCTGGGACCTTTCCCGCTGGCGATCAGGCAGATGAAGTACTTGGTGGTGGCGATTGAGTATTTCACCAAGTGGATTGAAGCAGAACCAGTGGCCCAGATCACCGCACACAAGATCGAAGGTTTTGTATGGAAGAACATCGTGTGCCGGTTTGGAGTGCCTAAACGCCTGGTGTCAGATAATGGGACGCAGTTTGCAAGCCACCTGTTGAAGAAGCTTTGCGAAGGGGTGGGAATTCAACAAGTGTTTGCATCCGTCGAGCACCCTCAGACAAATGGCCAGGTGGAGTCAGCTAATCGGGTGTTGTTGAGAAGGCTTGAGAAAGCCAAGGGAAGTTGGGCCGAGGAGGTGCCCCGTATAGTCTGGGCGTACCACACCACCGAGCAGTCAGGAACCCATGAGACCCCGTTCAGCTTGGTCTATGGGTGTGATGCCATGATTCCGGTGGAGATCCAGGAGAGCTCGCCGAGGTTCCAGAACTTTGTAGAGGAAGACTCGAATGAAGAAAGAAGGCTGAACCTGGATCTACTGGATGAGGTCAGGGAAAAGGCGAGGTTGAAGGCTGAAGCGGTGAAGAGAAGGGTTGAACGAAGATACAACTCAAAGGTGATGCCAAGGCAGTTTAGAGAAGGCGACTTGGTGATGAGGAAGGCCCACCAGTACGAGATGGAGAATAAGCTGTCACCCAAGTGGACTGGACCGTTCAGAATAACTGAGGCGCTCGAGAACGGGGCCTACCGCTTAGAGACGCTGGAAGGAGGGGCGATCCCTCGCACCTGGAACGCCACACACCTGAAGTTGTACTATAGTTAAGAGCTTTGTAAGTAAAGACAAACACAAAGGTTATATTACAATGTCTCTGTTAAAACAGTTTCAAGGGGGCACTCTTTTTTCCCTAAGGAGGGTTTTTAATGAGGCCACCCAATAAAAGAAGAGTTTTCGAAGTATAAGGCGTTTTCTGGTTGCATGTTTGCTGTTTTCCAAAAGTTTTGAAGAAAGACCTTGTCACTTGTAAGTGATTTAAGGCAAGAAAAGATATATCGCATGTTTTCAGTCAAAGTTTTAAGTCCTCATCGTTTTTCGGCGATTGGAGGCACCAGTTAAAAGTTTAAAGTCCTCATCGTCTTTTGGCGATCGGAGGCACCAGATGAAAGACCTCGACGCCCTCGCGCGTTTTGAGGCAAGTTAAAGACCTCCTCGCCGTCGAGCGAGCGCAGGCGAGAAAGAGAAAGGTCCTCAGTGCATCCAGGGGGGAGGAGATGTACACCCTGGGCAAGTTGAGGCACCAGATAAAGTCCTTCTCGCCGTCGAGCGAGTTCAGGCAAGTTAAAGACCTCCTCGCCGTCGAGCGAGCGCAGGCGAGAAAGAGGAAAAGTCCTCAGTGCATCCAGGGGGGGGGGAGATGTACACCCTGGGCAAGTTGAGGCACCAGATAAAGACCTTCTCGCCGATGAGCAAGTTCAGGCAAGTTAAAGACCTCCTCGCCGTCGAGCGAGCGCAGGCGAGAAAGAGGAAAGGTCCTCAGTGCATCCAGGGGGGAGGAGATGTACACCCTGGGCAAGTTGAGGCACCAGATAAAGACCTTCTCGCCGATGAGCGAGTTCAGGCGAGTTAAAGACCTTCTCGCTTACATGCGAGCTTAGGCAAGATAAAATTCTTCTCGTCTCGAACGAGTTCAGGTATGGCGCAGAGGGTGGAAGAAGTTTGGAAGGTGGCTAAGGTAGGTTCGAAGAGAACGCTTAGTCAGCCGGTCTTTGTTCTGAAGTCCAGGAGGGTAAAGAGAGATCCCAAAAGGCGTCTCTGCCCCCATGCAAAGAAACAATTGCCAAAGCATGAGGCTAGGAAAAGCTAATGTTACCAAGAGTTCTTGGCGATCGGGAAGAGTTCAAACAGCGGCGAGAAGGTTAAAGGACTTCAGAAAGCCAAAGAGTATGTCGAAGGCTTTGACGAAAGCCCAACTGTTAGGATACAACTGGGCCGGAGCAGCGTTAATCTCTGTCAGTAGTTCCCTCTCAAACCTGGAGAAGGGCAGGCGCACGCCGATGCTCTTAAAGACCACCTGGTAGAAGTAGAAGAAGGGGACCCCATCATTGGCCCGTTCGTCTCCGCACACCGGCTCCCCTAAGGTGCAAGGGAGCACGGTGATATCGTCATCATGCCTCTTCGCGAAGGCACGATGATCGTAGGAGCACAGATTCCCCATGTGTTCCCTTATGGCCCCGGTAGAAAGTAAGCTGGAGCACTCGTCGAGGAGCTCGCGCAAGGCCCATGCATAAATGTCCTTGGGGTTGACCCTAGGGGGAGGAGGATGGGTAGACATGTCGGTACAAAGTATCAGTGAAGGAGTAAGGTAGGTCGAAGGAGAACGACGTGTTCGAAGTGCAGAAGAAAAACGCCAACTAGAAAGAACACAGGAGGAACTCTTTGTGAGGAAGAGGAGCGGTGCAAGGAGGGTGCGTAAACGCAGAGATGATGAGCGCAGGTGCAAAATTTCGAAGACCCAAATATTACAGTTGGAGCGTGAAACGACGCAAAGGGGAGCACCGTGCGATCGAGCCACGTGTCAGGGGATGGGAGGATGACCCTGGCGTCACTGGTTAACATTCAGAAAATGTCGCGTCGACAGAAGGCCCAAGGGTACGACACGCCGTCGAAGATGGGAGCATCTTGTCAAAAGCTCAGAAAATGTCAAGATCAAATCAAACAAGGGAACATCCCATCAGCCATATGGGAAATGCCACGTGGATGGTGCAGGCGAGACCTTAAGCTTTCCGCCACGGCAAGTGTCACGCCCCCGGGCGTCGACCAGAGTCAAAGTCAAAGTCAATGCCAAAGCCAAAGTCAACAGGTTGACCACACCAGGTACCGCCAAGACACTGAAGGCGTCGCCAGTATAAGGCACCAGCGGCGTCGCCTCCCCGATACCCACAGGTAGGAAAGATTGTGGAGGGAGACGAGATCGCCAGAAGCCAAGTGAGCCACCGGCAGTGTCGATCCCCGATACCCACAGGTAGGAAAAACTGTGGAGGGAGACGAGATCGCCAGAAGTCAAGTGAGTCACCGGCAGTGTTGATCCCCGATACCCATGGGAAGGAAAGACCATGGAGGGAGCGACCCCATGGGGGGCTTCGAGCCTTCCCGGTGCTTGGCGTTTCTAGACACCCTGAGGATGATACGGCGCTGCTGTAGCAGGCCTCTCCTTAGGCGTGGGCGCCAAGCATCAAGAATTAAGGGACAGATCGCCTTGGTATTTAGGACACTCCGTGGACGATACGGCGCTGTTAGACAGGCCTCTCCATGGGCGTGGGCACTGAAGTGCGACCTTGTCCCAAGTGTTTAGACCCAGAGCAGGTCTCGACTTTTGCGTTTGCAGTAATGGCAGAGTGGCCAACGCCTTCACGAGGCAGAGGCCTCATAGATACGAAGGCGGAACAGGTTTTGAGGTGCACGTTAGAAGTGAGGCGCCGCATGTACAGGATCGCCTAACACAGCGAAAGGAACAGGTAAAAGTACAGGTAAAGCAATTGAAGCATACAAAAATGAAGAACAAAGGTGAAGATATCAGCCAAACAGCGCTCAACGCCTCGGAAGTATGCAATCGTTATACAAAACCTATTGTTCCAACAAAGTGCAAATGGTTCAAAATATTTACAAGGTTATCAAAGGTTATCAAGAACGAAGAAAAGAGCACAAAAAGTAAAGGTGGCAGCTGAGAGTTGGCGGTTCAGTCATCCAATTCGAGAGGCACAACTTTTCCGTCGACGACATGGTGGGTGGGATCGCAGTTTGAAACATTGATTCCCGGGTTCTCACAAGACGCCTGAACTAGAGCCTCTTGGAAGCCCTCGTCAAATACGCCCACCATCTCCCCGGTAAGCTCTTGGACCTCCCTCTCCAGCTCGGCGATCCTAGAGTCCTTGGACGCCAGCTGTTTGTCCAAGGACTCCTTCTCCACCTGGAGCTTATTGGCTTCAGCTTGGAGAAGGTCCAAGGCTTCGACCTTCACCCCCAAGGCGTCCTCTCTTTCAGCCAGCTTCTTCCTCCAAGCAGCATCCAGTTCTTCAAGCTTTCCCTGCTGCTTTTCGGAGGCACGAGCCGCCTCTTGAAGACCAATATTTTGAATTTGCTGGGAGGTAAGGAGGGCTAGCATGTCAACATACGCTTGCTCAATTTCATGCGCGTATGACTCAACTCCCTCCTTACCCTCCTGAGCCAGTTTCAGCAAAGCTTGGTGAGCCTCCTCCCTGAGCTCCCAAGTTTGTTTCTCCTGTTTTAGCGCCCCCACCTCTTGCTTCAGTTTTCGGAGGATCTCCTTTCCTTTGGCAGCACTTTGGGCCTGGGAGCGCCAATCGAGGGTTACCGCCAAGAACGCCCCCATATAGTAGGGCATGCCTCCTCCCCTATGAGGGTTTTCTGGCGACATCCCTTCATTGAACCCCTGTGCCAACTACCTATAGACAGGGGGGGAAGCAGTAGTTCGCGGGAGGAGGGAGCGGGAGCCGGCGTGGGGGGAACAGAGCCTGAAGCCGCCGCCACTTCAGACAGGGTTAGTGGCGGGGGAACCGACTCAGCCCCTTC
Source organism: Phaseolus vulgaris (assembly GCF_000499845.2). Taxonomy (NCBI): domain Eukaryota; kingdom Viridiplantae; phylum Streptophyta; class Magnoliopsida; order Fabales; family Fabaceae; genus Phaseolus; species Phaseolus vulgaris. The sequence goes on along the minus strand of NC_023749.2, from coordinate 35,088,445 downwards.
ATCTTGTTCCTCTTGGACTGCTTAGGGCGATGGTGACGTAGCGCTGGGAGGGTCATCCCTTAGAGAGTTCCTGCCACCGGGAGATGTGGCTGGCAGGGTGGGAACCCTCGCAGGTTTCCTCTTCTTGAAGACCAAGGGACTACCTGAGTCTTCACTGTCGGAGTTTATCTCCAACACCCTTTTTCCTTTGTCTAGGCGTGCTGGAGCATGTGTTGATGCGGCGGCCAGGGGGACCGCAGCAATGGGAGGAGGGGAGGTAGGAGTTTGACAGGTTTGCGGAGAAGATGGCGGAGTCAGTAGGGAGGCGACGGAAGCTGAAGGAGTGGTGGGCGGTACATCAAGAGCGACGGAATCCCCACCTCCTTTGGCGAATTTTGCCTTCTTCAGGAACTTGGCAAGTGTAAGGCGCCTTGAAGAACCCATCACCGAACCTGCGAAAATCATAGCAAAGACTAATTTAGATAAGGCAGAACGGGAGCAGCAATCAAGCAATGCAGCGTAAGGTCATGTGATCCCAGTGGTTCACACAATGCAATCACATTCAAATAAAACCAAGCAGAGTACCAGCAAGTTCTAGTGGGGAAAATCAAAAGCAAGTACCAAAATAGGTAGAGAGACCGTGGGCGTTGAACTCGTTGACAATGAGCTTGGCGGTATCAAAGACCACCCCAAGCCCAGCCAAAGCGTTGCACACCTCCCGGTCAGCGGGAGCGAGATCATCCAAGGCCAGGGCTTTAGTCGATATGGGCCTTTCCGACCAGTACAAAGGGAAGCCCTCCAGTGCAGTGGGATCGAATTTGGTAGCACGCACCTTGAAGAACTTCCCCTTCCACCCCTTGAAGGAATTCTGGAAGAGAGAAAGGATGATGCGCCCGGCGACGCCAGAAAAGCTCATACACAGGCTTTTGCCCTGTTTCTTTACCTCAAAAAAGTGAAGAAAGACATCCACGGAGGAGGGGATGCCCAGATATCCACAAAGGATTTGAAAACCCCTCACGAACGCCCAGCTGTTGGGATGAAGCTGGGCAGGGGCGGTGTTGATTTCGGTGAGCAACTCCCATTCGAAGGGAGTAAAAGGGAGACGCAGGCCCACTCGTTTGAATACCATTTGGTAAATGAAGCAGAAGGGGCTTCCCCCGGTAGACCTTGCGTCCACACAAACAGGTTCCCCAGGCTTCACGCGACATACTAAGACGTGGGAATCATGAGTTTTGTGGAAGGCGTTGAAATTATAGACCGTGGGGTCACCCCTGTGGGCCTCTACATCTGTGACGGAGTTCAATGTGGAGCACTCCACGAGGAGGTCATCGGAGGCCCATCGATACTCCTCTTTGTAGGGGGACCTGGGGGGCAGAGGATCGGTAGTAGCTTTGTCTCGCGCCATCAGGTCACAAGCTGAAGAGTGAATAAAAAAGAAAGGGTTCAGCGAAAGGGGGTTGTTGAAGAAGAAAAAGGGGGAAAAAGGAGAAACCCTAGGCAAACCCTACCCACGCGAGGAAAAGAAGAACGAGGGGAAACAAAGAAACACACGAACAGCACAGAACACAAGAAAGTAAATAGCCCCAGGCAGTTCATGCATACATTATAGCAATGCAATGAAGAAGGAGAGTCAGCAAGGGCAGAAAAACCGTACCTTTGAGTGTCGAAGTAGGGGAGGAGTGGAAACGCGAAGGGGAGAACAGAGATTGCAGAGAGAGAGCTCGAAGAAGATGAACAGTGCGAGAATGCGAAGAGAGTGGATGAAACAGTGGTTTCGAGCGCGGAGTTTGGGTAACTTAAACGTTACGAGGAGCGCGAGGGGCAATAGATGGTGACCGTTCGATGATGCCACGTGTCGTAGGATTAGGCGCTCACTGGGAGCGCAAGGGACTTTTGATGATGACCGCGTGATGGGCCACGTGGCGAGCGATTAAGCATGGCCCAAAAAGCGTCACTTTTCCCGTTTCAGAGGATGTCCCATCAGCCATTAAGAACATTTCAACTGCCCGGGAATGTCACGTCAATGGTTTGAGGAGTGTCGCATCAGCAAGAATGGCACGTCCTCAGGATGCCACGTGGATGGCGTGGGCGAGGCCTTAGTCTTTTCGCTGAAGACAAGTCATCAGCTCAAGACTGGGGGGCTTGTGTACCGTCCCGCTCCTGGGCGTTGACCAAAGTCAAAAGTCAACGTCGGGGCCAAGATCAACATGTGGTGAGACCATGCGAAGGGGTCAAAGAAAGGAAGTCAACAGAATAATTACACAAGGCGTCGCTAGGACAAGGCGTCGCCAAAGAAGGGCGTCGCCTTAACATGGCTAACAAGATACGGCGTCGCCAAACAAGCCACCGGAAGTGTCACTCCCCGATACCCGGGGGTAGGAAAGACCACGGAGGGAGTGACGCCACGGAGGCTTCGGGCCCGCCAAGTGCAGAAACAATGATAAAGTGAAGAGAAGGGTGGCTTCAAGGCCATAGTACTAGCGCCAGTGGAGAGTAATCTGACTCGCGAAGTGCCCATGTCACCCCAGAGAGGCCCTTGGGATAGATACGACTCATGAGAGGGTCACGCCCAAGGGTAACTAGGTGCAGGGTACGAGAGGAAGGTAGATACGCTCTCAAAGCGAGTGACTAGAGGTTTGGGGGCATGAGTTGACACCCAAAAAGTCACCCCTTGCGCCAGATGCACTCCAAGGAAGAAGGACTCACACGACGAAATACCCCCAAGTTGGGTCACGGTGGTGAGGCCCTCCACGTGTAATAACGGCCAAGTCAGAACAGCAACATCCATTTGTCAGGTATAAGGTAATTAAAGCTATTTAAAGGTAATTAAAGTTTACGTTTCGAGCGTTTTAAGGTACTTTAAATGCTTCAGGCGGTTTAAACGTCTTAAAGGCGCGGAACGTTTCATAATTAAATGCGCTTTAAGACGCTTTAAATGCTAGAGGCGTTTAAATAGAACCTTGGATGTTAGAAACGAGGTTCGAACTTTTGGCAAATTTTCCCAGAATACACTCTAGTTGCTTACTCGAGTCTTGAGGCTAAGCACAAGGGACTAGAGAAAGGTTGTTTGCCAGAGGGAGAAAATATACACAATACACAGTTCTTTTTACCACCTTCAGAGCACCATCCACGGTGTTCCGATACGGAGGTGCAGAGTTTTGGTGTTTCTTGCTAGCTGACTTGAGCGTTGGAGTGCAAACGGCCGCTAGGGCGCCCATTTGTCCTTCTTTGCAGGTGTTCACAGATTGCCAGAGGGAAGGTGTCCTTAGCTGACGAGCAAGGCTGCGCACAAAGACGTACCCAGGTCAACCGGCCGGAACAATTCCTTTATGACATGTTGTAACTTCCTCCAGAACATGATCAGGCTTTCAACACAGCTTTATTGACTCAGGATTCTTTCATAATTGAGATCTGCAACAGACAAAACTTTAAAAAAGAATTAAATTCATTATTTCACAGTGTTGTCAGAGAGGAAACAATCGGTTGTTTTTTTGCAGAAGTAAAACAGATTTTGAATTTTTAAGAATGAGCAGATAGGATTCAATGTAGATGTAATTGAACATTTAACAAGAGATATGTAAGCATGAATTTGAATTTAAAAAAATTAAAGACAGAGTTAAGGAAGATCTTATTCTTTTATGAAGTTCCTTCAATGAATCATTTGTTTGTGATCAAGAAGCCTCTTTTGACTATTGAGAAACTTGGACTGGTACATAACATTGATTCAGCTCCAATGTTAATCTTTTCCTTCCAAGAACCTGATCAGATGACTCAGAGCCTCATGTTCTTCTAGATTCCCTGCATAAACATGAATTCAAGCAACAAGGTTTGGTCCCTTTACAAATGTGGGTCCATTCGGTTGTTTTACTGGCTGTTTTGAAAAATTATCTTGCTTGTTTTGTGGATTAAAACCTAATCCAGCTCTTCCAAAAACACAGTTTTGAGATGCCAAGACATTCTCAAAGTTGGATTTTCCTTTTGAAAACTTATCCACAGTACTAACAAGATAATGTACTTTCTTTTCAAGATTTTCACAATTTTCACAAATGAGAGTGTCACACTTGCAAGAAGAGTTTTTGCAATGAGTTTCCAGATTTTCAAAATCACTTTTTGATTTTTCCAGCTCTTCTTCAAGTCCCTTAACTCTCTTTTCAAGCCAGTTGTTAAGCCCTTTTAATCGGTTGTTTGAAAGAACCAATCGGTTAGCTTCTTCATGTGTTTCTTGAAAAGCTTCAAGCAATTTACTATAATTTTCAGCATTTAGAGAAGCACATGAGCTTACATCACTTGAGCTACATGACTCATCATCTCCTTCTGCAATCAAGCATACGAACATGCCTGGAATAGATCCAGGTTTTTTATGCCACCGACTTACCATGGATGAAAAGATCAAGCCCGTGGTCCAGAGACGAAGGAAATTCAATGAAGAAAAATGCCTCGTCATCCAAGAAGAAACTCATAAACTTTTCGTTGTTGGCCACATACGGGAGATCCAATATCCCAAGTGGTTGGCGAATGTCGTATTGGTGAAGAAGACAAATGGGAAATGAAAGATGTGTGTTGACTTCACCGAGTTAAATAAGGTTTGTCCCAAGGATTCTTACCCTCTACCGAGCATAAACTCCTTAATAGACAACGCCTTAGGATGACGTTTGTTATGTTTTCTAGATGCATTTTCGAGGTATAATCAAATTCGTATTCATCCGAGGGACAAGAGCAAGACAACTTTCATGGTTGAGGTTGCTAGTTATTGCTACAATATCATGCCTTTAGCCTGAAAAACACTGAGGTGACCTATCAAAGGCTCATGGACCGGATCCTTTCACCTAAGCTCGGACGCAACGTTCAAGCATATGTGGATGACATGGTCGTCACGTCGGAAAGGGAAGGCCAGCATGTTGCCGACCTAGAAGAATTATTAGCCAATATAGCAACGTACAATTTAAAGCTTAATCTTGATAAATGCGTGTTTGGAGTAGAAGCAAGGAAATTTCTTGGATTCCTGCTAACCAAAAGAGGTATAGAGGTAAACCCTCACAAATTCACAACGATTATAAAGATGAGAAACCCGAATAATGCGAAGAAGCATTCGCCAAGTTAAAGGAATACCTATCTAGTCCCCCCGTTCTCGGTAAACCAATCCTGGGAATCCTGAAACGTCTCTATTTTTTTTATAATAGATCGGGCTATCAACTCGGTCATTTTGCAAGATCGAAAGAAGATCCAGAAGCCAATCTATTTCGTAAGCAAGGTGTTGTAGGGATTAGAGACTCGATATCAAGCTATCAAGAAAGCTGCTCTAGTTGTGGTGTTCACAGCTCGACGACTACGACATTATTTTCAAAGCTTCACTGTGGTTGTAGTGATCGACCTGCCCATCCGCAAGGTCCTCCAAAAGCCTGATATTTTAGTTCGGATGGTCCATTGGGTGGTTGAGTTGTCTGAGTTCGACATTTAGTATGAACCACGAAGGCCAATTAAAGGCCAAGTATACGCAGACTTTATGGTAGAGCTTTCATCCAAGGAATCCCAGCCCGATCCTAACAATTTCCAATGGGTCCTTTCGGTTGATGGGTCCTCCAACTAACGAGGGAGCGGAGCTGGAGTCATAATGGGCTCTTAATCGAACAAGCCCTCAAGTTTGCATTCAAGGAGAGCAACAATCAAGCTGAGTATGAGGGCTTGATAGGAGGAATGTTGCTGGCAAAGGAATTGGGAGCTCAACGCTTGTTGGTGAAAAATGACTCACTGCTCGTAACCGGGCAAGTCATAGGCGAGTATCAAGCCAAGGACCCGTAGCTAGCCTCATACCTCGGGTATGTGAGGTTCTTAAGAGGGGCTTTCTCTGCGTTCGATCTTGTTCATGTTCCTAGAGAACAAAACTCTCAAGAAGACCTGGTCGGACGTGCTCGGGTCCTCAACCCAAGCACTTAAGCGTAGTAAGCTCGGTTGGATAGGTTATGTGCGAAATACCCAACTCGTCTTGGGGCAAGTATAGACCCAATTACACATTACGAGGTAGGCCCATATGTTCGTTAGTCTATAGGAAAAAGATAATTAAAGTAAAAATAACAGAAGGAGTAGCTTAATTAGTAAAAATGTTTATATCTTTTAAATTCAAATAAAAGTTGTTAGGAATGATGTGGCATTGCACCCGAAAATAAAGGTGCACGTTAACAGAATATTCTTATGGTTGAAATTATATTCTTGTTGAGATTATATTCTTATTGTTGAAGGTTGATGAAAATCGTTGAAAGAATGTTTATAAAAGGGGTTTTAGACCCCGAATAACGGTAAGCTTTTTTGAACCCTAGACTGATACGAATTTATAGTTTGAATGCTCTTAGTGACTTGATCGTCGGAGTGTGATCAACAGGTGAAGTCCCTTTCGTTACAAAGCGTCATCAGCTCGGTTCAACACCCTAGCAAAGTCGCTTCAGCTTGGAGCTCGTTTCCAAGTCCAACCAAGATCGGCCATGCGAGAACAAAATTCATGAATAAAAAAATTTAAAAAACTAAAATCTTAATTTAGCCTAAATTTTTTAGAGGATGATGATAATACTTAATTTTAAAATAAAATATTTTACCCTTTTGTTGCAATTTATTATTAGACGACGACTAAAATATAATTTGTGGTCTCTTATTTTTTTTATTAAAATGTATTTGCTTATTTATCTTTAAAAAAAATATAGCCTTTTATCTGTCAAATTTGGATCACTATTGTTATTGTGAAATAATGATCAATTTTTTTTATGGTGACACGATTTGTAATCATTCGTTTAACTTATTAAAGATGTAAAATGTGTTCCATGATTACTTACATAAAAAACATGAAACCTGATTAATTTTAAGGTAATAAGAATGATGAAAATAAAGTGATAAAATCAGTAACAAAACAAAGGAAAATCAATCTTGTTTTCTAATTGTAAATCAAACTCATTGTTTATATAATTCTTTTTATCATATTTACAGTTCTTTTGTGTTTGAAATAACTTGAAATCGATAGTTTCCTTATCAACCAAGCGCATCTGGTGTAGTGGTATCATAGTACCCTCCCACGGTACTGACCGGGGTTCGATTCCCCGGATAAGCAATTTTTTTTAATTTTATTTTTAAAACTAATTCCAATTTTGTTTTTGAGCAATTCTGCTTATAATTAATTATGTTTTTATGATAATTGTCCTCATTTAGTCAATTTGTTAATTATTTAAATTAATCCCATCACCTTAAAATTCTATTTAATTAACATTAAAGAAGACTAAAACTAAGTAAAAGCATCATAATAAAAATGTTGGAGAGTACCTTGTGACTATTTAACTAGGTGAAATCCATCATACAAGTATATAATAACCAAGAAACATGTGGAATGAAACATTTGCTATGCAGCAATGGCTTCTTGTAGAGGTTACAAAATCAACTATGGTCTTCAAATTTCTTTAGATAATATTTTTTTTTGTTTGATTTGTGATGTGTGATATATTGGATCCAATTGACTATTTAATTTTGTTTTTACCTAAGTCTATTATAATTTTATGACGAAAAATAGACAATAATAATACAAATGAAATAAATAGGTTAGATAGTTTTCATAATACAGGTCTTCCGAAATGTAATTATCAGAAATTATGTTTAAATCTAATTTAATTTCAAAAAATCAGATATGTATTTGTCAGAAAATGTATTTAAAACAATTTAATTTCACAAACTTAGTTTGTAAAATAATTAATATTTTTCTCTACTTATATGTTTTTATTAGTAATAAAAATATAATAATAATGAGCATATATTTATTCGTATTCAATAACTTTAATCATAAATTATTGGACTATAATATAATAGTAAATAAATCTATTGTTTTAATTCAGATTCATATAATTGAATTTATTCAGGCCTTAACTATTTTTTGTGTTAATTTTTTGTTTTTTAGATTAGTTTGAAGGAAGTGTCTATCTTTACAAATGGGTCAAATATGCAAATGTTCAAGTTGTTTCTTTGAATCAAAATAGAAAACAAAATCTGAGGAGAAGAATATAAAAATAAAATCTACAATATCTCAGAAACAGAATTGTAAGCAAATATTCTGCAAAATACAAGAATTCAGGAAAGTTGAAACCAGAATATTTTACCAAGATCCTTGGAGAAGAAAAACCTATAAAAGACAAATCTCAAAGAGAAAAGGGAGCTTCATAGCGTTTTCTTACTTTCTTTTATTTTTTGTAATTCTTTTGTTTTGCCTCCGCATGGATGACTAAACCTTTTTGATTGATTCCTTTGTAATTTCCCATTGAGTTTTTGAGGTTTTGATCAATAAAAGTTTCATTTTTTAATTCTCTATAGCAGTTGTTTTAATATTCTAATCTCCTCGAAAACTGGTTTTTGTAAGAGGTTGTACATGAACACATTGTTGAATCAAGTGTGTTCAAGCTTTGAAAGAATCCAAATCCTAGCATTTGATGGAAGGCTGGAGTTGCTTGAAGTTGCTGCTGTGTTTTAGAGTAGGATATGGGGTAGTTTATCTTTGTAATCCACTCTTTGTTGAATCTGAAGCTTAAGTGTTTTCAAATCTTTTAAGTTTAAAGTGTTTTTCAAACTAAGTGAAAAACAACCTATTGTTTTATCGAAACAACCGATTGTTTTATACTTAGGTGTTTTTGAAAGAGTTTAAAAACTATTTTGGATGGTTGACTTGTTGTCAAACCAAAGCAACTGATTGATTCGCTCTTTCAATCGATTGTTTGTTTGAAAACTCTAACATAATCATTTTTGGTAGCTGAGTGAGCTTTAATTGATTTCATAACCGAATACGCTCCTACTTTAAATGCTTTGACCAAGATTTGAATAATATAAATAGTTTGTTAATTTTTTATAACAAACAACTTGAAAGAAAAACATATTTGAGTTTTCAATGAGCTTTCAAACATTTAAGTTTTTCACTTTGAGCTTTGGTTATTCAAGAGAGAAGTGGAATAGGATTACTCTGTATTGATTCCAGTTGATTATGTAACAGTGTAATTTGTTCTAGATATTGTGTACATTCAGGTGTTGTAAAGCCAAGAAGGGTTGTGTGCTCTTGAGGTTGTCAAGATCAACATTCTTGGTATGTGTGTGCTGAGTCAAAGCAAGTGTGTTTCTTGAGGGGATCAAGGTCACTTCTTTGGTGGTGTGTGTATGTAATCTGGTTTTGATTACCTAGTGGATTCCCCAGTGGTTTCTGGGAAACTGGATGTAGCTCTTGGTTTAAGAGTGAACCAGTATAAATTGTTTATGCATCTCTCTCTTCCTTAAACTCTTTAATTTCAGTTGTTGTTATTTTTACTGGTATAAACAATCGATTGTTTCTGCGAAACAACTGATTGTTTTTCTGGTGCTTTACTGTTTTGTGCTTTGTTCTTGGCTAACTGAATTCCTAATATGGTTTTTAGCAAAGAATTTCATTCTATCTTAAAAATTTGGCGAAAACCCTCTTTAAACCATTCACCCCCCTCTAGTTTAAAGTCATACATTCTAACACACATGATTGAGAGTCTTCCTTATTTTAAACTTTGGTTTCTTAATTAGTTCACATCTTTCAAATTAATTTCTTGGGCGCATGATTCAACAGAGGGGATAAGCATTCTCATGAAGTATACACAATGAACAAAGTAGAAACTGATTAAACTAGTTGACGCATGTTTTACTAGTGAGTTTCAGTTGAATCAGATTAACGCATGTTCAATCTGATTTAGCTCTGTTGGAAGATTAAGAAAGGATTAATCTTTAGAAAACTTGTGAAGAATTTAATGGTAGACGAACTTGGGGATCAACTGTTTGTTTGTTTGCTGCTTTAATCTCTTTTATATTTTTTGCACAACTATCTCAACTCTCTTTTTTAAATAAAAGCTTTCATGTTAGGCATCACTATGCAACGTGACATCTCAGCTAGGTTGACACTGATAAGTGTCTAATTTCAGTAATATTTCATATTAAAATATAGGCACTTATGAGGATTTATTGCTAATTTACATATAAAATAATCCCTAATTTATGAATTTATACCTTTTTACATTTTTTATGATCTTTATTTGAATAAAAGTATTTTATTCCCAAATTTGGTGTTAATTGCAGATTTCTAAGGAAGATTGGAGATTTGGATTAAAGATGAATGATTTGAGCTAAAAAGATAAAGATAGAAGGTCCCAGAATGGAAAAAGATGCAAAGAAAGATTGAGCCTTTTTTATGTTTTATCATTTAGCCCATTAGCGCGACATAGGAAACAACCTAACCCTAGAGATAAATAGAGGGCTAGAGGCTCAACCTTAGTGTGCCAGATTGAGAGGAAAACACCATAGAGTGAATTGTAACCCAATTGGGAGAATGGAAGGTGATAGAAGTATGCGTGACTAATTCTACCCTTTGGGATTGGGAGTAATCTGCTCAAACTCTTATGTATTGAGGTGATATTTTATATATTAATATTCAGTTCTTGATTGATTATTGGTATTGTTGTTTTACTTTTAATTTTCCGTGACAAATTGAGAATCTTAAATCTGACCGGGAGGTATTTTTAGGGATCGGACCTAAACAACAATACTTAACATATTTGAGTGCTAGGAATAGACTTGAAATGTTAATTGCTATTAAACGTCTGAGCTTCGTTCTAAGTTGTTCTTATAATTATGCGAGGGATCGATAGTTAGGGGACATTCTTAAGGATTTTATATGCGAGGAATCGATATAGATGATTTTTATACGGGCATCAATTTCAATCAAAGAACTTAATATTGACATGCTAATCAAAATACATGAGAGTGAGAGAGATGAAACCTAATCCCTATTTTTCCAATTGAAACAACTAATTCTTTGTTTCTTTTCTTATTGATCATTGCCAACACAACCACTTTCAATACACTTTTAATTGTTTTGTTCTATATTTAACGATTATTGTACTTGATAATTCACTGTTCCTTGTGGGATCGATATCCGTCCTTAGGGACAATTATTACTTCTGACAAAGCGGTGCACTTGCCGTAAAAAGTCATCAAGTTTTTGGCGCCGTTGCCGGGGACAGGTTTTGATTTGTTGAGTATAATTTCCTAAATATTGTGAATATTTTAATTGTTTTGATTTGTTTTAATTTTTTTTTTTTTTTACAGATTCTTTTTTATTTTATTTGATTTTATTTTAGTTTGCTGATTTGCTGTTATTATTTTAATTCTTATTTTGATTTTAGTTATTTCTATTCATTTTCAGATTTAGTTTGATTTTTGTTTTGATTTTATTTTATTTTAGTTTTTTTAGGTTTAGTTACGTAGTTTTATTTAGGTTTAGGTAGTTTTTATTTATTTGTTTTAATTATTTATCTATTACTAGTTTTAGCTTTTATTTTTACGTTAGTTTACGTAGTATCTTTAAAATAAGTTAGTTAGTTGTTTACGTTTTGTTTTATCTGTTTTATTCTATTTTGTTTTTATTTCTAGTATTTAGTTTATTCTGTTTTTATTTCTTGATTTTAGTTATTTTTCGTCTTCATTGTTTTCTTCTATTCTATTTTAGTTTTTATTTTATTTATATATTTTTATTTCTATTTTTGTTATATTTTATTTTTATTTTTATTTTTTTCTGAATATCTTTGTTTTATTTTCTTAGTGTCATTTTAGTGTTTTATTTTATGTTTTAATTTATAGTTTAGGAAGTTATTTTATTTTAGTTAGCAATTTAAATTTCTGTTTATTTTTTAAAAATAAAAAATTAAAAAAAATTAAAAATAAAATTAAAAAAAAATTAAAATTAAAATATACTCTCTTTTTTTTTCTTCTTTCCCACTAATATTTTAGGAAGCAAAATGGCAGAAGAACAAGCCAAGAAGACACTTGGAGATTATATCATATACCAAGGACCACGACATTATTCTAGTATCGCAATACCTGCTACCGCTAAGGCCTTGGAAATAAATCTCAATTTTCTTACTCTTATCAGTGCCCATCAATTCACAGCAATGGAGCATGAAGATCCATATTCACATTTGAATACATTTTATGAATTGGTGGGAGTAATGGGCTTTGAATCAGATGATGTTGATAATGTTTGTATGCGCTTGTTTCCTTTTTCATTGGCAGGAAAAGCTAAGGATTGGCTTAGTTCACTTCCAAATCAGAGCTCACGAGCTAGAAGGATGTAGAAGAAAAATTTCTGCAAAGATTTTTTCCAATCTCTCGCTACATTAAAGCTAAGTCTGAAATCTCTATGTTCAGACAAGGAGCAGAGGAGTCTTTTTGTGAGACATGGAAAAGATTTAAGATGATATTGAGAAAATGCCCAAATCATGGGTTTGAAGACATTGCTCAACTGAGCATATTCATTAATGGTCTCAAATTTGATATGAAGATGCTCTTAGATGCCGCAGCTGGTGGCACAATGATGACTCTTGATGCCGAACAAGCAACGAGGATTATTAATGGATTGGCATCAACAGATTCTCAAGACCAGTATGATGGACGAAGTACTCGGAAGAAAGGATGGATTGAAAATACATTATTGGCTCAAAATCAAATTTTGACACAACAGGTTGAGCAGTTAACCACACAAATGGCGAAATTGCCTCAACAATTACATGTTATTCAAAGGCAGAATCAAGAATTAAGGTGCAAACTATGTGGAGGTGAGCATTCCAGTGAGCAATGTGCTTACCATAATATTTCTTTTGAAGAAAAATCGTTTTACATGGAAGATCAAGGAAAGCAAGGAACTTTTCAACAACTCCAACTATTAGATCATGTGTCCCAAGAGAGAATGAGCAAAATGGAAGATTCTACAAAAAAATTTACACACACCATGTTGGTTGTGCAGAAGAACGTTGAGAATTTTGAGACACAAATTAAGCAACTTACACAAGATTTGAGGGAACTCAGGGAGAAATGTAAGTCAATCACTACAAGAAGTGGAGTAGTTGTAGGAAAGGGGATTGGTGATAATCTACAAAGTAAGGAAAGAGACATAGAGAGTGAAGAAAGAAAAATTGATAGGGAAGAAAAAAAAGAAGAGGAAGAAAAAAACAAGAGTGAAGAGGGAGAAGTGAAAGAAAAAAATGAGAGGGTACAGGAAGAAAAGAAAAAAAAGGAAAAAGAGAATGAAAAAAAAAGTGTTCCAATTGTAGATTTACCTTATCCACATGCTCCCTCCAGAAAGAATATAGAAGGACCGTTTATCAGATTCTGTGAAATTCTAAAACAACTAGAGATAAGTATTCCGTTCACTGAAGCTTTGGAACAAATGCCTACTTATGCCAAATTTATGAAGGATTTGTTGACCAAGAAGAGAAGATTAAAAGAACAAGGAATTGTGGAGCTAGAAGCAGGATGTAGTGCCATTATTCAAAAATCATTGCCACAAAAATCTAAAGATCCTGGGAGTTTTACTTTGCCAGTCACAATAGGAAATTTTACAGTGGCCAAAGCATTACTAGATCTTGGGGCAAGCATAAATCTGATGCCACTATCTATGTTGAAGAAAATCGGGGATGTTGAAATTCTGCCTACAAGGATGACACTGCAATTAGCTGACAAATCAATAAAATATCCACATGGGATAGTAGAGGATCTTTTGGTGAAGGTAGACAAATTTTACTTCCCAGTTGATTTTGTGATCATGGACATAGAGGAAGATGTTGAAGTACCTCTTATTCTTGGACGCCCATTTATGAAGACTGCAAAAATTATGATTGATGTGGATGAAGGAAAGTTGAAGGTTCGAGTGCAGGATGAAGAAGTTAGCTTTGATGTATTTGAAGCAATGAAACATCCGATTGATCAGAATGATTGTTTTAGGATGGATGCATTGGATGAACTGTATTTGGAAAATCACAGAGAAATATTTATAGATGATTCATTGATGAAAGCAGTCTTAAATGATAATGAAAATTGTGAGGACTGTGGGGAGAAGGAAGTCAAGGAATGTTTGTTAGAGCTGGGAAAGACAAAAGAAGTTCAACAAAGGATTTTTGATGAATTAGAACTGAACAAAGCCAACACCCCTCAGAAAATAGAGTTGAAACAGTTGCCAACTCATTTGAAATATGTTTTTCTTGAAGAAAATGGGGAGAAGCCAGTTATCATAAGCAACCATTTATCCAAAGAGGAACAACAAAAGTTGATAAAAGTGTTGATGGCAAATAAAGAAGCTATAGGATGGACATTTGCTGACTTGAAAGGTATAAGCCCAGCATATTGCATGCATAAAATTCACATGGAGCAAGATTTCAAACCTGTGGCTCAACCACCAAGGTTGTTAGAAAGGAGGTACAAAAGCTTTTAGAAGCAGGAATGATTTATCCCATTTCAGACAGTGCGTGGGTTAGTCTGGTACAGGTGGTACCTAAGAAAGGAGGTATGACAGTTATTTATAACGAAAAAAATGAATTAATTCCTACAAGAACTGTTACAGGATGGAGGATGTGCATTGATTATAGGAAACTGAATCAAGCTACGCGGAAAGATCATTATCCATTACCTTTTATGGATCAAATATTAGAAAGATTGGCAGGTAAAGAATATTATTGTTTTTTGGATGGTTATTCAGGATATAATCAAATTGTGGTTAATCCAGAAGATCAAGAGAAGACAGCATTTACTTGCCCATTTGGCGTTTTTGCTTATCGAAAAATGTCATTTGGTTTATGTAATGCGCCAGCAACTTTCCAAAGGTGTATGTTTGCTATTTTCGCAGATATGATTGAGAAATGCATTGAAGTTTTTATGGATGACTTTTCTCTGTTTGGATCTTCTTTTGATGATTGTTTAGCTAATCTTGATCTCGTACTGAAGCGATGTGTGGAGACAAATCTTGTGCTAAATTGGGAGAAATGTCATTTCATGGTCACTGAAGGAATTGTCTTAGGCCATAAAATTTCTCATAAAGGGCTGGAGGTAGATAAAGCAAAAGTTGAAGTCATTGAGAAGTTACCTCCACCAGTCAACATCAAAGGAATCAGAAGTTTTCTAGGGCATGCTGGATTTTACAGAAGATTTATTAAAGATATCTCCAAGATTTCAAAGCCCCTATGCAACCTTCTCAATAAGGATACTCCTTTTAAATTTGATGATAATTGTTTAACTGCTTTTAATATCTTGAAAGAAAAACTCATTTTTGCACCTATCATAACTGTTCCTGATTGGAAACTTAATTTTGAGATAATGTGTGATGCTAGTGATTATGCAATAGGAGCAGTTTTAGGACAAAGGAAAGAAAGAATTTTTCAAGTAATACACTATGCAAGTAAAGTTTTGAATGAAACTCAAAGTAATTACACCACAACAGAAAAAGAACTACTAGCTATAGTGTATGCACTTGAGAAATTTCGATTTTATTTGATAGGTTCTAAAGTCATTTTTTTCACTGATCATGCTGCAATAAAATATTTATTGAATAAAGCAGATTCTAAGCCAAGACTTATATGATGGATACTTTTGTTGCAGGAATTTGATTTGGAGATCAAAGATAAGAAAGGATGTGAGAACAATGTAGCAGATCATTTATCAAGACTAGCAAATGATGACGTAACCACATTAGAGCCGGAGGTTCTTGCTGAATTTCCAGATGAGAAGCTACTGATAATCAAAAAGAGGCCATGGTTTGCAGACATGGCCAATTTTAAAGCTACTGGAACAATCTCGGAGAATTTGGACTGGCATCAAAAAAGAAAATTTTTTAAGGATGCCAATCATTATGTGTGAGATGATCCTCATTTGTTTAAAATGGGTGCAGATAATTTGCTGAGAAGATGTGTTTCTTCAGATGAAGCCAATAAAATTATATGGCAATGCCATAATTCAGCATATGGAGGACATTTTAATGGGGAAAAGACAACTGCAAAAATTCTTCAATCAGGTTTTTTCTGGCCTTCGTTGTTTAAAGATACACATGCATTAGTACAAAGATGTGATAGGTGTCAAAGGACAGGAAGCATTTCTAGAAGACATGAGATGCCATTACAAAATATTCAAGAAATTGAAGTCTTTGATTGTTGGGGCATTGATTTTATAGGGCCTTTGCCATCTTCTTTTTCAAATGAATATATACTAGTGGCAGTTGAGTATGTTTCTAGATGGGTGGAAGCAATTCCAGCACAACATGCAGATTCCAAGACAGTCATCAAATTTCTTAAAAGGAATATTTTTTGCAGATTTGGCACTCCAAGAGTATTGATAAGTGACGGTGGGTCTCATTTTTGTAATATCCAATTGAAGAAAGTATTAGAGCATTATGGGATTAGTCATAAAGTAGCATCAGCCTACCACCCACAGACAAATGGGCAAGCAGAAGTTTCTAACAGAGAAATCAAGAAAATATTAGAGAAAACAGTGGTTGCATCAAGGAAAGATTGGTCAATCAAACTTGATGAAGCTCTGTGGGCGTATAGAACGGCATTTAAAACTCCTACTGGCCTTTCCCCATTTCAGCTGATTTATGGGAAAGCTTGTCATCTTCCGGTGGAATTAGAGCATAAAGCATATTGGGTATTAAAAACACTAAATTTAGATGCTAAAGCGGCTGGGGAAAAGAGAAAACTGCAAATCCATGAACTTGAAGAGATGAGGTTAAACGCATATAGTTCCTCAAAGCTTTATAAGGAACGCACAAAGAAATATCATGACAAGAAGATTGTGGAAAGAAATTTTTACCTTGGGCAATCTGTGCTTTTATTCAACTCTAGATTAAAACTTTTTCCTGGAAAGTTAAAATCTAAATGGTCAGGTCCTTATGTTGTGAAAGAGGTAAAGCCGTATGGAGCAATAGAGTTAGAAGAACCAAAATCACACAGAAGTTGGGTTGTAAATGGTCAGAGGGTAAAGCCTTACTTGGGTAATGAACAGGAAACACTCACTATGGTAATCCTTTTAGATGACCCATAAAGACATAGGCGTCAAGCTATATGACGTTAAAAGAGCACTTACTGGGAGGCAACCCAGTCCACATTTTAGTTTTATGTTGTTTTATTACCTTTGCTGATTTTATATATATATATATATATATAAAAAAAAAAGTAAATAATAATAATAATAAAAAAAAAATCCTGTATGCCTCCTAATCATTTTGCAGGTTATGTATTTTGACC
The DNA here is from genome assembly GCF_000499845.2 of Phaseolus vulgaris. Lineage (NCBI taxonomy): Eukaryota > Viridiplantae > Streptophyta > Magnoliopsida > Fabales > Fabaceae > Phaseolus > Phaseolus vulgaris. Next base: position 35,071,376 of record NC_023749.2, on the reverse strand, counting down.
TGAGGACAGGTTCTATTAGTCAAGGGGGCAGATCCAGCAAATGAAGCAAGACTATAGATAAAATTTTTAACAAAAAGCTGGATGACTTTTTAAGAAGAGAGGATTGAGAAAAAATATGGTTCTATCTCTCTAATTCTCTTTTCTTTTCAATTATTTAAATTTTATTTTCTGTTTAGTTTTTATTTATTTTATTTTATTTTTCGGTTATTTTGTTTTTTTTATTTGTTTATTTTTTTAGTTTGTTTTAATTGCTTATTTTGTGTTTTGAATAAATTTGTTGTTTTTGTTAGTTTGTTAGTTTTAGGTTTTGAATTATCTTTCTTGAATAAATTTTCAGTTTTAATTTGTTTGCTTTCTAGTTTATTTTTCTCAAATAAAAAAGAACTAGAATATTAATTTCGAATTGTGGAAAAAAGAATTTGTGTTTAGATATTAAACAGTGAGATGAATTAGACACAGGTTAGAAAAGAAAATATGATTGAATCCCTATTCAAATGTAGTTAAAATTATGATACATGAAAATTTAACAGGATGATTGATTAGGACAAATAATGACAAGACAAAAGGGAATGAGACCATTTAAACCAAGTGAGCGTGTGAACCTTAAACAGTTTTGAGAGTTTTACTAATGAATTGACAGTTGTGGTTGCTTAATTTTTATTTTTGTTGCATCATAAAAGATCATGAAGATGATTGAGGCATTTGTTTGTGTTAATTAGGAGCCAGGGCCAAAAAGCCAACCTTTATATTAGAATTCCAATTTTTTTATATCCCCTTTGGGCTAAGAAATTTTTTGTTAATATTGCACCTTAACCTTTATTGATATAATTTTCTACCCTTTAGCATGTCTAAGGAAGGAGAACATAGATGCAATACATATAGAAAAGGGAATGGTTGGTTCTGATTTTGAAAGTTCAAAAAGTTGAAAAGAGGAAGAATCTTTTCCTATTATTGAAAAAAAAAACAAAAACAGAAGAAGAAAAAGAAATAAAAAAAAAAGAAAGATAGAAAAAAATTTCATGAAAAGAAAGAAAATGAGGAAAAAGGTGACATTGGAAGAAAGTGGTAATTAGATAACATATATGTTCTCTATAATTGAATTGTAGGTATGTTCTTCTTCTTTAAGATGTGCATTTTGTTATCTAAGAAAAACCAATATTTTTTGGAAGCCCAGCCTCATTACAACCCTGTAAAAGACCTTAAGATTCATGTTTCTAATATGTTTGTGATTTGAAGATGAAATGAAAAGCAACTGTGATTTGTTATGATTCAGTGAAAATAGAGAGAAACACTTACCCGTGAGCATATGAGAAGATATTCCTTGATGAATTTTCATTTATTTGTTTTGATTTTATCCTGGAAATTGATTGTGTCTATAATTTTTTATATTTGAAATTGGAAGCATCATAAGTTTCTAATTTGATTTGTTGTTTAGTGAATTAAGCTGTTTGATATTTAAATTCAAATATATTCATTTACTTTGCTTGAGGACAAGCAAGATTTTAAGTTGGGGAGAGTGATAAGTGTCTAATTTCAGTAATATTTCATATTAAAATATAGGCACTTATGAGGATTTATTGCTAATTTACATATAAAATAATCCCTAATTTATGAATTTATACCTTTTTACATTTTTTATGATCTTTATTTGAATAAAAGTATTTTATTCCCAAATTTGGTGTTAATTGCAGATTTCTAAGGAAGATTGGAGATTTGGATTAAAGATGAATGATTTGAGCTAAAAAGATAAAGATAGAAGGTCCCAGAATGGAAAAAGATGCAAAGAAAGATTGAGCCTTTTTTATGTTTTATCATTTAGCCCATTAGCGCGACATAGGAAACAATCTAACCCTAGAAAACTAGGATAAATAGAGGGCTAGAGGCTCAACCTTAGTGTGCCAGATTGAGAGGAAAACACCATAGAGTGAATTGTAACCCAATTGGGAGAATGGAAGGTGATAGAAGTATGCGTGGCTAATTCTACCCTTTGGGATTGGGAGTAATCTGCTCAAACTCTTATGTATTGAGGTGATATTTTATATATTAATATTCAGTTCCTGATTGATTATTGGTATTATTGTTTTACTTTTAATTTTCCGTGACAAATTGAGAATCTTAAATCTGACCGGGAGGTATTTTTAGGGTTCGGACCTAAACAACAATACTTAATATATTTGAGTGCTAGGAATAGACTTGAAATGTTAATTGCTATTAAACGTCTGAGCTTCGTTCTAAGTTGTTCTTATAATTATGCGAGGGATCGATAGTTAGGGGACATTCTTAAGGATTTTATATGCGAGGAATCGATATAGATGATTTTTATACGGGCATCAATTTCAATCAAAGAACTTAATATTGACATGCTAATCAAAATACATGAGAGTGAGAGAGATGAAACCTAATCCCTATTTTTCCAATTGAAACAACTAATTCTTTGTCTGTTTTCTTATTGATCATTGCCAACACAACCACTTTCAATACACTTTTAATTGTTTTGTTCTATATTTAGCGATTATTGTACTTAATAATTCACTGTTCCTTGTGGGATCGATATCCGTCCTTAGGGACAATTATTACTTCTGACAAAGCGGTGCACTTGCCGTAAAAAGTCATCAGACACCTCAAGTAACAACAATCATCTACCATCACATGAAAAAGTATTATTAAAAGAGAAAAAAGAAAGAAAATACACACAAAAGAATATGGGGGAACTAGACCAAAACCCATATGTTAAAAAAATGATACATAGGTAGATTATACTTATTTATAAAGAATTCTAAGAAATAATTAGATGGAAGCCTATTATACCAATGAAATGATTCTCTATGAATAAAAACTAAATTAGCCAACTTATCAGCACATGCATTCCCTTCACGAAAAATATGAGTAACCCTAAACCTAATTTTCCCGTAGTAATTAAGACAAGTATTCCATCGATTACGAAGCATCCACGGAACATTAGTCCTAACAGTAAACGCAACACAAACCAAGGCATAATCACATTCAAGCCATACATTATTAAGTCTCGTCTTTTGAGTTTCCTCCAAAACATGTATAACTCCATAAACTCTACAACCATAGTAGTCTGAACTTCAAGAAACACAGAGAAAGAACCAATAAACTCTCCCATACTCCCACGAAAAATACCTCCACAAGTAGTAAGACTAGGATATCCCCTAGCAGTCTCATTAGTGTTAATTTTAACCCATCCTAGAGAAGGAAACTTCCAACTAACAGGAAGAGAACGATGAAATTTACCAATACAAGTATTAATACCAAAAAACAATTGAGTATGTAGGGATAATACGGACCTCGAATACTGCTTTCGAGCCGATGAAGAGGTCCCTCCGCTGGAGAAACCGCCAGCTATAGTGTTGAGATCCCCAAGCACCGGAGTTTCATGATCGTGCTCTTCTAGCTGACCATTGCCCTTTCGATTGACGTCTAAGCCTCAGAGATACTTCCCCAAAAAACCTTCCTTGACTAACTTGGTGAGCTTAAACTTTAGGGTTAGGCACCTCTTTATGTCATGGCCACGGGCTTGATGAAATTCACACCACGCTTCCCTTTTTGCCCCCAATATCCGATCAGTCTTTTGCGGAAATTGAAGCCTTTTCACCACGTTTTCTTTATTCAAGAGTGATTTCAACGTCATGTCGAACTTGGGCTCATCTTGCTCATATCTGTTGGAGAGTTCTTTTACTGAACTGCTTTTAGCCACGTATGGGACATACTTCCACTCTGGCCATCTCTCGGGCGATGGTTCGTAAATGGCCCGAAAATGCTATGAGAACAACCTCAAATGTCGGCGCGGGATGTATGCAATCAAAACTTGTACAAGGGACCTAGAACGGAAGCTAATTACGAAAGACGCCCCGAACCGATGGGAGATATAAAAGTAATCTAGATAAACGGAAAGACTTTCAAAGTGGGAGTCACTTTGCATGAAGAAATAAAAGACAAATTGAAAGAAGTTTTGCAGAAGAATTTGGGTGCTTTCGCATGGTCAGCAGCCGATATGCCCGGCATCAACCCCGACTTCCTGTGTCATCACCTTAACCTTGAAATCGGTGCAAAGCCAGTTACACAATAACGTCGTAGACACAATGAAGAGAAACAACAAGCCATTAAAGAGGAGACCCGGAAACTGTTGAAGGCCGACCACATAAGGAAAATTTAATACCCCGAGTGGTTGGCAAATGTGGTGATGGTGAAAAATTTGAGCAGAAAGTGGAGGATGTGTGTGGATTTCACCGACCTTAATAACTCCTGTTTGAAAGACTGGTACCCATTGTCGAGTATTGATTCCCTGGTAGATAGTGCATTGAGGTGCAGACTGTTAAGCTTTATGGATGCTTTTTCAGGGTACAATCGGATCAGCATGCACCCGAGGGACGAGAAGAAAACTACGTTTATGACAGACACCGATAATTATTGTTATAAAGTCATGATGTTCCGGTTAAAGAATGTAGAAGCTACATACTAGCAACTTATGGACAGGATACTGAATCCCATGTTGGGATGAAATGTACAAGCTTACGTGGACGACATGGTGGTGACCTTAGAACAACCCGAGATTCACCTCGGCGATCTGGAAGAGCTATTTGAGACAATTGGGAAACACAAGTTGAAGTTAAATCCCGAAAAGTGTGTCTTTGGAGTATGGCAATAAAATTCCTGGGTTTCTTGTTAACTGAAAGAGGCATTGAAGCCAACCCGACAAGTGCGCAACAATAATTAACATGAGGAGCCCGACCAACATGAAAGAGGTACAACGACGGATTGGAAGGATTGTGACCTTATCATGTTTCCTTTCGGTCAGTGGCAAACGAGGGTACCCATTTTCCAGTGCCTCCAGAAAAATAGCAAGTTCGCCTGGACCACCGAGTGTGAAAATCCTTCTCCAAGCTCAAGGAATACTTGGCTAACCCCCTAGTGTTAAGAAAACCTTCAGGAAAGACGTCGCTCCGGCTATACTTCTCCATCACAGACCAAGCTATAACCTCGATACTAGTCTAAGATGACGGAAAAGGTTAGCAACCCATATACTTCGTTAGCAAGGGTGTTGTACGGGATTGAGTTGAGATATCAAAGCATAGAAAAGGCCTCCTTAGTTGTTGTCTTCACTGCACGACGATTACAACATTGCTTTCAAAGCTTCACTATCATAGTCATGATCGATCTCCCCATCAAGCAAGTACTTCAAAAGTCGGACGTGGCAGGGCGCATGGTCAAGTGGGCTATGAATTATCGGAGTTCGATATTTCCTATGAAACACGTGGACCATTGAAAGGACAAGTCTTTGCGGATTCTCTCCCCGGGTCGTTCCCTCTAGTAGTGTAAATTATCTGATCTTCAGCATAGAGTACTTCACAAAGTGGATTGAAGCGGAACTTGTCGCAGTCATATCAGCCCAAAAGGTTCGTAGTTTTGTTTGGAAGAACATGGTGTGCCATTTCAGCACTCCCAAGCAAATCATATCAGATAATGGGACCCAGTTCGCCAGCAGGAAATTGAAGGAGTTATACGTCAAATTAGGAATCAAACAAATCTTTACGTCCGTTGAAAATCCATAAACCAATGGACAAGCTGAGTCGGCTAATAGAGTGTTGCTATGCGGGTTAAAAAAGACTAGAGAAGGCTAAAGGAGGGTGGCTCGACGAAATTTCAAGAATCTTATGGTCATATCACACCACCTCTCAATCAACGACAGGAGAAACTCTTTTTAGTCTTGTATATGGAACGAACGCAATGATTCTAGTGGAGATACTGGAGAAATCACATAGCGTACTCAATTTCTTGGCCAAAGAGTTCAATGAAGAAAAATAGGTAAACTTGGATTTGTTAGACAAAATCTGAGACAATGCGCAAATAAACTCTTAGGCACTAAAAAGGAGAGTAGAGAAAAGCTACAAGTCTAAGGTCAACCCCCGACATTTCAAAGTAGCCGACTTGGTCTTAAGAAAGGCCCCTCCCTAAGTGGACGGGCTCGTACCGAATAGTACAAGCACTTGGCAATGAAGTATACCGACTAGAGACTTTGGATGGAGGACCCTAAACCCTAAACCAATTCCTCGAACATGAAACGCAACATGCCTTAAATTCTATTTCGGTTGAATTATGTTTTTTCTTGCTTGACACTTGTTTTTGTTTGTGTGTAGTTTACTAGTTTAGTAGTATGTTGTGTACGGACCAATTTTCAGTTTGCTTTGAGGAATAAACAGGTAGGTGATACTCTTTTTTCCCTGAATAGGAGTTTTTAACGAGGTCGCACTCCTTTTCTTTTAAAGCTGTTTTTGGTGATTCAATGTTTCTACGATTTCGACAAGTAAAAACCATTCGTCGGACTCCATGATCGGAATGAACTGGAATGAACTGGTGATTCAACGTTTCAACGGTTTTGACAAGTAAAAACCATTCGTCGAACCCCATGATCAGACCAAACTGGTGATTCGATGTTTCAACTAAACACTCGTCACCCAAGTTTACTGTGAATGAAGTTGCTCAGGTATGTACATTCATGATTGATTCAAAGGGTAGAAGGGAAAGTTTTTTAAAATGCTCTAATCAAGTTAGTCATTCGGTGAATACGCTCCTACGAACAAAAACATTCGTTGTTTCATTTTTACTACGAATAAGATATATTCATGATTGATTCGCGGAGGCAAGAGGAAAGGTTTTTTCACATTCAGAAGATGTCTTCAAATCACTTACGACCTCGTAGAGAACAATCATAGATGGATAGCTATAAAGAAATAGTTTAGTCAGGACATACACGAAACATATAGTGTTTTTCAGAAAAGATAAATATAAATCAAAGACCTTAGGAAAAGCAGCATAAGCAATTCTCAAAATGTTCATGTTAATTTTCCATCCACCATAGTCTTACACGAGTCTATCAAAGATAAATTTGTGGTAGGGTGGACGATAGCCACCTACTCTAAAGCTGCTTCGAAACCGGCTATAAACGAGTTGGCCACATCATCTTTCAAGAGCTCGATGTTACTCTCTTGTTGACTTAGTTTCTTTCTACTCTCTTTGTTTTCTTCCTTCATATGGTGTACTCGAGTTTCAATTCCGAATTCTCCAGGCTTAGTTGCTCCACCTCGGAACGGAGGCGATCCATTTCGACAACTTTCGCCTACAATCGTTCGACTTCCTTCTGAAGGTCGGCCAACTGGCGAAGTCTTCTTTCTTCTTCTAGTGCGTCTTCCTTAGCCTTGACGTTAGCCAAGCACACCAAAGCAGTGGCTCGGCCAAGCAAGCTTTCGACATCCTTGCAAAGAAAACTCACCTTTGAATTTTTTAACCTCGAGACATCTTCCTCTAATAGGTATTGAGTCTTATTGTAGGTCGACATATCGAAACCCGCATCCCAGAAACTAGCTTTCCCCTTCTCACGATCAGCAACACTCGGCTGAGCGACCTCGATAATTTCCACCTCGGGACCCTGACCGTTTGAGCATGAATGTTGAGAGAGGACCAGGACAACCCCAAGATTGGCGGGGTTAACCACTAAGGCGACTTTAGCAGCGTGCATGCGTTTCACCCGGTCGGTTAACTCAGCCTTCATGAAAGAGGACAACATTTTATCTACAAGAAAAAGAAGAACTGTTAAAACAATACGCAAGGAAGAAGTGTAATAAAATTTTGTGGAAGGTTTAAAATATACCGATGTAAGATTTTAGCATTTGGGGGTGGGTATTCCCGCTTCAAGATGGTGGAGGTGTTGAAAATAACTTGTATATTTTCCAAAAACTCACAAAACCTCGCTCCATCGGATCGAGTTGGTTAAGATGGTGAGCACTTTGAAAATGGGATTTGTGAGACCAATATAAGGAATCCAAGATAGTTGGACTTTTAGGTGAAGGTCGGAGATTTACAAAGTGTTCTTTGAGATTCTTGTACGAAGATTGAAATAAGGAAAGCAAACTTCTTCTCCCACAACTATTGAGGGAAGACCACGACTTTTTGTTGGAGCTTTTGAATTTGAAAAAACAAAAAAAGATGTTTAAAGTCAGAAATATTCCAACTGGGAGCAAAGAATGACAAAAGCTCGGATAAAAGTCCAACTGTTCGGGTGCAGTTAGGCCGAAGAGATGTTTAGCTCGGTTAAATCTCTTTCTCAAAAATAGTTAAAGGAAGGAAAAGACGTAACTTTATAAACACGGTATCGTAAAACAAGCAGAACGGTCCGGAAGAGTCACAAGACTCATCCTTACAAATTGGCTCATCGGGCCCACAAGCGATGACCCTAACCAAATTCTCGTCAATTTTACTTAGACAACACGACTTACGGAGGTTCCTAATCTTCTCATGAGAAATATAAATAGAGGTTTCCTCAAGCAAATCTTTCTCTGCCTAGGGATAGGCATCAGCATAATCCATATTCAAAGAAAGAACAAGCAAGCTAAAACAAGCTACCTAGGAAAGAAATTTATTCAGTGAAAACAGGCATAGAAAAACAATAGAACCACCATTGTTAAACAGGGATATATAAAGGCGACAACGGTGAGAACGTACCTAAGAAATGGTGGCTAGAAAGGGATTCATGGTGGATAAAAGAGTGAAACGGTACCTAAAACCCAGAGTGGCGCAAGCGAGGCAATGAAAGTGTGAGTGAGAGGGAAGTGAGGCAACATAAGTGTGAGTGAAAGGAAAATAATGAAGTTTGATAAAACTTCGAAGGGAAGTCGAAACGATCAAATCAGAAGTCATCAAGTGATCGACACGTGTGAAGCACTGAGAACACAAACGAGCGGTCCTAAGCAAAATAAATGTTTTTTCGGAAGGATTATGCCCCATTTGAGAAGCAGAAACGATTTTTCGAATGAACCAACCCTCGCGGGACATGTCTGCCAAAGCATTTATTGCTTGGTGACTTGGGAACCTGAGTTGTATAAGAAAAGATCATGCTGGGAGCATGCAACTCGTCTTGATACAGGTCAACCCGTCAGACGTGCAATAGCCTCTTTGCCTAGCTCGACTCGACTAGAGGCTAGGGGACTGTGTGATGTCCGGGTAGGTTAAACCAGTCAGTCAGCTGATTGAACTGTAAGTTAGGGGAAAAAGACAGTCAAAGAGAACATTTAATCTAACGTGTCATGCTAATGTGTCCGAGCAAAACGGTACATCCCCCTCTTCCCCGACAAAAAGGGGCATTAGGGGTGAGACTAATCGTGGAATAGAGGAGAATAAGACAGGCAAAAGATAAGGGGACGTGGGGGTAAGACGAGAATAGGTCGCCAAAGCAAGAGGATAAAAAGAAAAGGAGGAGGACTGAGATGGATAACTTTTTCCTAAGGTGAAGAGAGAGAAAAAGTAAGGTAAGGAGAGTAAAGAGAGAAAGTAAGTATTCGACAGGTTTCCAATTCGTAGCCTGAACAAAACAATTATAAACATTGATTTAATGATTTTACTATTGGATTCGTTAGGAGATGACTTGGAGTCATCTAACCACTTCTATGTTTTTATCTATCTAGTGTTAAACAAGTATCCGCTAGAATTATTTTATTTTGACAGCAAAAATGACAACTATCAAATAAAAAGGAATATTAGGGTTAATTCAACTATGTATAAAAAAATTTAGCATTCTACAATGTATTGTGAATGGTAATACTCCTATTTATCTTGAGAAACTGCCAAGCAAAACTGCCAAGAAAGATGTATATGAGAAAAAAAAAACCGAATATGTGGATGGAAGAGGTAGAAAAGAATCACTACGAAAAGTTGCTACGAGGACAAGATAAAACTTAACAACACTTAAATACAAGAGAAGGGATTCGATGATAGTGCAAGTTTCAAAATCCAATCAATAGAATTGTTCAAGCCCCAAATTTAAACTTCTCTCTTCATCTAGTCAATAGTAAGGAAGGCCAAATTACATAGCAAAAATTTGTGATAAAAGAAAAAGAAAACAACATTGTCCTAAATCATAACACAATCTGTACACATAGCCTAACAAACACCAATGTAATTGGAATGTGATAACAGCATGCATCACAAATAAAACTAAAATAAAAAATCATATATCTTCCGGCAGTTGAAAACTTTGTGAACCAAAAATCTGGTGAGAGCTGTTCTGAACAAAGACAGCCAAACCACATTTGCTGCTGTTGAATCCTTGCCACAAGGGAAAATTAACTGTTCCAGATACTGTTTTCTTGGCAGAGATGTCTTTGACAGTGCAGAGTTTTTCGAGTTTTCTGACAACATAGTCGTTGGATAGAACACGTCCTTTGTTCTCCCCTCTTGGACAGTCAGTGACCAAACCACTTTCATATAATGCTACCATGACATTGGCGCCACTGCTATCCACCTTAGTCCTCAATGCTCCTGTTAGAGACACTTGCAATGAATCTGGTGCAGGCTTGGTGAAAGTTGCCTGATAGAAAGACAGTTTTGCTTCAAAACAATGAAAACAGATAAACAAAACTTCTTGCATACATATACATGCATGCACACAAATAATATTTTTGAGAAAAAAGACCATGCAATGATAGTGTAAAATAGTTTTACACCACAAGTGCATGACCATAAACTATAACTTTTCATAATTGACAATCAGACATGACTTTTACTTGACTGGTTGGCATGTGTGACATCCCTCATCACTCAATGCCATGGCTAGAAAAAAACAAATGTGTGCATCTTAGAGGCTAGAATTTCACATTGTTGTTGCTGAGTGATTTTTAGTTGCGTGTGAAATAGTTAGTGACTCTGATAGTTTCAAAGGATGCCTTTGATCCAACACCTACTAAATATGAAGGTGATGAAAAGAACATGATAACATCTTAATTTGCGTTAGGTGAGCAAGTGACCTCCCACTTGGCGTTAGGTGGGATGATGGTATTGAAAAGAACATGACAACTTCGGTTTTGGATCTATCTTGAAGAGTTTTGTAGTTTACCTTTTTGTCAGAAGTGATGTTGTGGCTTTTAAGATATGTTCATTTCTCATTTTCCTTGGAAAATATGTTCCTTTTTTTAAGAAAAAAATGCAAAATTTAATATCAGTTTAATAACTTCTGGTACCTAATTGCATAGATTTGGTGTGTGCATCCAGAGTGGATTTAACGGAATTGAAATTGGCAGAATTGAGGTTTAACAAATAAATGTGTTTGGAACTGATATTTTGAAGTGAAAATAAGATATAATTAGGGGTTGTATACATTAAATCAATTACTTACAACAACAAAAAAATCTAAATGTTTTTTTGCCTGTAATAATGGTCTCACCAAAACAAAAACTAGATAAAGGTGTAAAGCATAGACACCTACATTAGAAAAACAATTGATTGTCCCAAATATATAACAGTTTTTTTCCCTTCCTTAGCTTCAGTTAAAAAATATTCAATTATGAGTAATCACATTCTTCCAAAAATATTTTTTTTAGATTTTAACACACTGACTGAGAGACAATTAGTTAATACAAATTTGGTCATAAATACTCCAAACTTTTTAATTACTCGTGTCTACTGATTTATGGATTAGTTACTCTCAATATATGACAGGTATTGCTGAAATTAAAACTTACAAAACTTAGCTAAGTTCATTAGGTGTTTTGAAGACATTTTCCAACCAAAGACATCATTTTTACTTCAATAATTCACGTAACAAAAGATACGCGAATGTGTAAAACTACAATTAATGAAACAAATATTAAAAAAAAACACTTGAGAATAACGCCTTTAAAATTTTATTCTTTACAAAATCTACGAATCACATTACATTAAGATTAAATAATCACTCAAAGTAATTTTAACATAAAAAGGATTAATATATTGAAATTATCTCAAATATTAAAATCAACTTCTCTTTATCAGAAGACAATTTTTTTGATAAAAGATAAATATATAAACAAATTTAAAGAATTTGGAAAGATTTCTCCAAAAACCTTGTATGATAAAAAAAGAAAAAAAAAATATTTTTCCATAAACTAAAACTACGAATATGTTAAAAATAAAAATGTAAAGAAAATTGTATAAAAAACTTCATTGTAAAGGTTCATGAATAAATTGATTTTCAATTTTTTCTAAGTTATTTTTTCTTCTCTTATAAGTAGTTATAAATAAGTTTCTCCTAGTCTTAACAGGAAAGAGTTACTTTTTATTTTAACTTCATATATTCTTTTCCAATAAATCAAAACCAAATCTTAGAATTCAGTATGCATAATATAAAAAGACAAATCAAATTGAATCATATTTTTCTTAAAACTCCCTACATAATTCTATATACAAAATTTTACATTCATATGACATTGTAAATAAAAATCATATGTGTGTATATATATATATATCAGAGAATCTTATTATAGATTTCAACCTATCTTTATTCCACAAATAAGCTTTTAAAATGAAAATTGTTTGAATCAATTTACTTTACAAAGTTAAATAAAGTTTTGTAAGAAATAGAAATGGAAGAAAACAAAATTTTTGTGGATTTGACAGAAGGAGGAAATGAAGCAAACACCAGAAAGGCAAGCAAACGCAAAATGATAATTGAAAACAAAAAATATCTAACCCGGAAGGTAGGAGCAGGGAATCTAGGAGCATTGGTGATGGTTTCAATAAGGGCATTCTCGTCATTTCCAACACATTGGGACTTGCCCTGGATCACAACCTGGGGAGTGAAGATGGTGTCAAGCCCAAGGGCCTCAACATAGGCCTTCTGGCGAACGGTCCACTGGCTCGACCCAAAGGGGTCCTTCCAGCCCACGTAGTCCCAATAGTCCACGTGGAAGGTCAGCACCACCACCGGCACCTCCAGCTCGAAGTCCCCCCTTCCTAGCCGCGACAGCACCAGTTCCGCCTCCGGCGACGTCGCGCACCCCTGCGACGAGAACATCTCCACCACCACTGCCCCCTGGCCCCCGCCGCCGCGACTCGATTCCGAACCGAAGTCCGCCGTGGTGACTCGGCGCTCCGCGATGGCTTCGCCGCCGCGGGAGCCCTTGCCGCCGAAGCAGGCCCAGAGACGCGGCGCCATCGCGTGGTAATCAGCGGTGGCGTGGCAAAGGAGGGGATTGGTTGAATAAGGAGGGAAGTGTTGCGGAGAAAAAGGAAGCAATGAAGAGAGAGAGCGAAAGAGAGAATGGAGAGAGAAAGTGTGGCGTGGTGTTAATAAGGAAAGTTGCAGGTGACAGGTGGAGATGGAAGGTGGAGAACCAAAGGTGGCTAAGAACATGGCTCGCTAACAATTAAAAATACTGTAATAAAATTTATAAATTTATCATAATAATACAAAAACTGTTAAACCTTATTTCTATAAATGAGAGAAATATAACAATATAAAATTATCTATAGTATACTCAGAATTAAAAAAATTGTTTATATTTCTTTATTAAAATAAATTATTAGTACTTTGTAAAATTTAATAATAAAAATTCGGTTAAGAACATTTAAATTTATTAAGAAATTGAAACTTAACTAAACTTTTATATAATATTGTAAAGATGAAGATTAGTTAAACAGGAGTCTATTATGTCGGTTGCATGCAAGTTGGGTTGTGAGTGTTAGAAGGAATGGTACGTTATATTAAATAAATAAAATAAAACAGAATATGGTGGTAACAGGTGTCACAGATCACCAACATAACCTATCCAACAACAATAGGTGAAGAACAAGGGAGACTAGAACATTTATAAGGAATCTATGATAAATTAATACAATAAAAGTAGAAGGTATACAGACTTGTCCCTTTTGTGGTGGCAGGTGGGTGGGGACTACGATCTCCATTTTTCAAGTCTTTGCCAACCTTTTCTTCTTCCTTCTTCTTTTCAATAAAGCTAAAACTCACTCTTCAGTACCTAAACAAAGCTTCAAAATCACAACTTAATGTTTGTATGTCGTTAAATAACAAAAAAAAATAAAAAATTCTTTCTATTATAATGGATAATCATTTTTGTAACATTTGAACTTCGATCACTAATAAATCTCAATTAAACACAAGATTAAAAGGAGAATTAGAGACAAATTAGATAAAATATTATAGAATTAAGACTAAGAAAATTATGAAATAGAAACCAATTTTAAAGACAAAAAATAATTAGTTGATATAATGACTAAATTATAGATATTTTAGAGACTAAAAAAAGTTTTGGTTTCTAAATTAGTTTCTGTTAAATGGTTTCTAAATTATTATCTAATTAGCAACTGTACCGCCCTGGTGGTCGGGTGTGATGGCATGGCATCCTGCTACAGTGTAGGCGTGTTGACAAGGCGCCAGGTTGGCATAAGGGAAGGAAGTCGGGGGGCACGTGTAGTCGCCAGTTGTTAAGTTGGCGTGTTCCGATTTCCAGTTTACCAGAATAGGCGATCGCCAGGTTAAAGATGAAGTCGCCAGATGTAGACCCAGGCGACCTAGTCATTGGAGATCGCCAGAGCAAGCACATCGCCGAAGATGAAGGAGAAGCAGATTATGAAGGCGGCCGGCGAGACCACAGGGAAGGTGTATGAAGGCCCCTAACTCGCCAGTTCCAGTAGAGATCGCACTCCTAAGTTAGCTATGCACTGGGCAGTACCATGCATAAGTAACTTAGCCAAAATGAGAGTAGAAGCAGCGCCAAGTCAGGGAGCCTCCAGATGATGGCACGTGTACAGTTGGATGCGAGCCACGTGTCCGAGTCTGTAACTGCCAGGAGAGAGAAAGCCACCAGGTATATAAGAGTTCTTAACAAACTTTCTGAGGTACGCACGTTCAGTTCATACACTTTACGCTTGCGAGTGATAGAGTTAGCTGTGAGAGAGGATTTGCACGGTTCCAGTTCTCTTAGTTTTTGGTGATACCGTCACTCTGACTTGAGCATTGGAGTGCGATCGGCCGCAGCGGCGCCGTGCTGTTTCTTTGCAGGTTCTTGAGATAGATCCCGAAGAGGAACGGAGGTGAGAAGCGGTGCGCACGTCGATCCTTTGACGAGGCAGTTTCCAGCGTTCCAGTCAACAGGCAGGATCAACAACCAATGTTTTTGTTACCAAATTTAGAATCTAAATAATTGGTAGTTAAAACCTTAGTTGCTAATTAAATACTAATTTAGAAACTACTTAACAATGATATAAACTAATTTAGAAACCAATTTTTTTTAGTGTCTAAAATCGTCTCTAATTTAGTTATCATAATAACTAATTATTTTTTTGTCTAAAATTGGTTTCTATTTCATGTTTTTCTTGGAGTGTAACTAAAAAATTCGCACTAATATATATTCAAAAATAAAAAGATTCAACTTGTTCTTATGAGTTTGACTCACATCATGTAATGTACACATTTATAATCATTAGTTACACTAAACTACACTCAAAATTGATTTAACTATTAGAGATTTTTTTCAGAGATTTTTTTCAGTATCCGCAAAAGGTTTATAAACTAAAATTAGTTTATATATAAAATATTTATTAACTTCATTATTTAACTTTTTAAAATTTTATTTATAAATTTATATATAAACTAACTTAAGTTTATAAGAAATTCATTTTTTTTCACTTGAAAATACATGTGAATCCAAACATATACCATGTTATTATTAGTATAAAAAGTATGACATTCCAACTAAAATTACATTGATTTTTAAATAATTCAAAATAAAAAATATGATAACATTTTTTAAATAGATGTAGATTTTTGTATCCATTTAATTAATAGAATCATATTTAATATATAAATATAATTTCTTTAAATAATATTATTATATTTTTGAAAAATATATTACCATTTGGATTATTCTATTTCTACTACTTTAGAGAAAATATTTTTTTTATATAAATTATTTTACATTTTCTATAAGTTTAAGATAGATATTTATATCAATCAAAATATAGATTCAGATAAGATAAAAAAAAATATGAACTTTTTATATTAATGATAATTATATTGATTATTTTTATAAACTACATGGTAACAATTCCTTTTAGTACATGTTTTTATTAAAGTCTCTCGCTCCTTCAATTGATGTCTTCTTAGAGAATAAATTGAATTAATAATGGAGATATTTATTCTACCATAAATCAAATTTAGGTTTCAATTATAGAAAGTTACAATTATTATTTTTTATTTTCATTCCTATAAATACTTTTATCTTTGTATTCATTCAGCGTTATGAGAAAGTTCTTTTGTTTCTCAATTTCTTTGAATGTTGTGTGTTCTCTTAAGTCTTAACAAATTGATATTCAAAACTTGTGTTGTAAAGGGACTCTAAAGGTGTGTGAGGGCGAGAGCACTATTATGGAAGTATGAAGCATTATTATGGGTATGTTTCCATGATTGTTGTGGGTATAATATTTTGAAATCTTTCTATATTTGATGGGAAGAGTTATGTGTTGGATTAAGATTCCTCAATCATTATTTATGGTAATAGTAATTACGTCCATCAAGTAATTACCAATAATATAATAGGATAATTATGGTAATTGATCAATTAATAAGATAAATAATCGTGATTGGCCAAAGAATTATTTATTATGAGCATTAGATAAGTCTGGCCAGATTTTAATACTCATTTTAGTCCTAAACTGTAATTGTAGCAGAGAAATACAGTCTTTGAATCAATATTCAACTCAAGACCCCCATTAATCATACTACAATACAAATTTAAAACTTAAGTAAATTTTAGGATCAATTGATAAGTAAGCCCTTTAGACTTTGATTTGTACAGTTAGTGTCTATGTATATTTAGGCATGCATAAACATATTTAAGGACACACAAATCAAGGTAAATGAGGAAATTTTATTAAACATAAGTAAGTACAAATAATGCAAAATAA
Organism: Phaseolus vulgaris; assembly: GCF_000499845.2. Lineage (NCBI taxonomy): Eukaryota > Viridiplantae > Streptophyta > Magnoliopsida > Fabales > Fabaceae > Phaseolus > Phaseolus vulgaris. The sequence continues at coordinate 35,054,624 of NC_023749.2, read as the reverse complement.
GGTCTTTAGATAATCCCATCTTCGAAACATGTTCTTCGAATACTTTAGGTGGGAGACCTTTAGTCATCGGATCCGCAAGCATATTTCTAATATACTCAACACAAAGCTTATTTTCCTCAACTCGCTCACGTACGAACAAGTACTTTGTATCAAGATATAATCCAGCGCCACTCGAACTGTTATTGTTCGAAAAACTAACGACAGCTGAGTTATCACAATAAAGCTTCAATGGCCTGGAAATGGAGTTAATGACTTTGAGTCCAGCGATAAGATTTCGCAACAACATTCCATGACAAGTTGCATTGTACACTGCAACATATTCTGCCATCATTGTTGAGGTTGTTGTTAATTGCTGCTTATGACTCTTCCATGAGATAGGCCCGCTTGCTAACATAAAGATATACCCAAAAGTGGATTTCTTGTCATCTTTGCATTTTGCAAAATCAGAGTCAGAATAACCCACCACTTCTAAATTGTCACTTCTCCTATAGGTCAACTTATAGTCTTTTGTGCCTTGTAGATATCGAAGTACTTTCTTAGCTTCTTTCCAGTGATCTAGACCAGGATTAGATTGATACCGGCCTAGCATTCCAGCAATGTACGCGATATCCGGACGAGTACAGACTTGAGCATACATAATGCTTCCAACTACAGATGCATAAGGTATCATCGCCATTTGCTCTTTTTCAGCCTCTGTTTTCGGACATTGAAAAGAACCGAAAACATCTCCCTTAATTACTGGAGCCACAGAAGGAGAGCAATGTTGCATGTTATAACGAGTGAGGACACGGTCAAGGTAGGCCCTTTGGGATAATCCCAAAATCCCCTTAGCTCTATCTCGGTATATTTCGATGCCAATAACATAAGCGGCCTCTCCGAGATCCTTCATGTAAAAATTATGCAAAAGTATGCACTTTGACTCATGCAACATGTCTATACTATTACTTGTCAATAGAATGTCATCTACGTAAAGGACAAGTATAGTAAAGTTGCTCCCACTCATCTTGAGGTAGGTGCATTGATCCACTTGATTCTTAAGGAAACCTTGTTTCTTCATAACTTCATCAAACTTTATGTACTACTGCCGTGAGGTTTGCTTCAGCCCGTAAATGGATTTCTTTAGCTTGCAGACTAGGTGTTCTTGACCTTCAGGTTTAAAACCTTCTGGTTGTTGTATGTACACGTCTTCATACAAGTCATCGTTAATGAAAGCGGTCTTGACGTCCATCTGATGTAGCTCTAGATCAAAGTGAGCTACGAGGGCCATTACGATCCTTAAGGAATCTTTTCGAGAGACAGGTGAAAAGGTCTCTTGATAATCAATTCCCTCTTTCTGAGTGAACCCTTTTGCAACCAATCTTGTTTTGAAGCGTTCAATGTTTCCATTCTAATCTAGCTTGGTTTTGAACACCCATTTAGATCCTACGGGTTTTACTCCGTCGGGTAATTCTACTAGATCCCAAACATTATTTTTCTTCATGGAGTCAAGCCCATCGAGCATGGCATTATTCCATTCAGAAGACTGATCACTAGTAATGGCTTCATTGTAAGAGGTAGGATCAGTATACCTTTCGGCATCCATTTCTGCTTCAGTCAGGTAGGTTACATAATCATCAAAATTAGTAGCAGTTTTAGTTCTAGATGACCTCCTGAGCTGATTAGCGGGTTCTGCATTGTACTGATGTTTGTCGTTCAGGGTGCTTTCATTCTCGGATGGATTCAGAGTAGCATCAGGTTTTGAGCGTGGAGTAGGTGGTGCAGTGACGCGCGGAGTGGGTACAAGAGGAGTGATCAGAGGCAAATTAGTAGTCGATGTAGATCTCCCCCTCGCCTCTTCTACTTCTAGTAAATCCAGGTAAGGATTGTCACTGCTCCCACTGATCTTGAAATCCTCTAGGAAATGAGCATGCTTGGTTTCTACAATGCGGGTGACGTGGGAAAGACAATAAAATCTATAACCCTTTGAGTGATCGGGATACCCGATGAAGTGACAAGTTATTGTTTTCATGTCAAGCTTCTTTAAGAAAGGGTTATAAACTTTAGCTTCCACAAAGCAGCCCCATACTTTCATATATTTAAGACTCGGTTTCCTTCCAGTCCAAAGTTCATAAGGAGTTTTAGGGACAGATTTGGAAGGAACTCTATTGAGTATATGAACTGCTGCTTTTAATGCCTCGGTCCAGAGGAATAAGGGCAAATTGGAGTTGGCTAACATACTACGCACCATGTTCATTAGGGTCTTGTTTCTCCTTTCAGCAACACCGTTTTGTTGAGGAGTATCGGGCATGGTGTATTGGTTCACAATCCCCTAGCTTTTACAAAACTCATAAAATGGACCAGGGGCTTGTCCCAAATCAGTATGTCTACCATAGTATTCACCTCCTCTATCTGATTGCACAACTTTTATTTGAAGATCAAGTTGTTTTTCAACTTCAGTTTTATAATCTTTAAAAGTTGTAAGTGATTCAGATTTTTCCTTAATGAGATACAAGTACATGTAACGAGAATAATCATCTATAAAAGTGATAAATGAATTATGTCTTGTTATTCCAACGATGTTGTAAGGGCCACTAATGTCAGTATGAATAAGTTCTAATAATTTTGAACTCCTAGTGGCACCTTTCTTAGTCGTGGATGTCATTTTGCCTTTGAGGCATTTGACACATGTTCCAAAATCAGTGAAATCGAGAGATGGTAAGACTTCATCCTTCACAAGTCGAGATAAGTGATCTCGTGAAATGTGGCCTAAACGTTGATGCCACAACATGGATGAAGTTTCTAAGTCTCGTTTTCTCTTGGTCTTTGTTAAGTTCTCATTAATATTATATGATAACAAAGATTTGGAGAAGCTATCATCTAGTTCTAACTTATAGAGACTGTTATCCAGAAAACTAGTACCAAACAATTGAGAATTTAAAGAAATAGTAAGTTTGCCATGACCATGGGAAACATAAAAACCATCAATGTCTAACTTTGGTCCTGATACAAGATTCCGAGTAATCTCGAGAATATATAAAGTATCATAAAGTTTAATACATTTTCCAGTTTTCATAAGTAATTCTAAGGTTCCCACATCTTCGACAAATAATTCTTGTCCATTCCGCATCTTAAGTGTTCTTTGGTTTCTTTCCAACTTTCAGATTGTAAGGAATCCCTGGATTGAATTGGTCACATGAACCATAGAACCAGAGTCAAACCACCAAGTATTAGTTGGAACATTTAAATTAAAGGACTCAATTATCATATTTAGATGATTACCTTTCTTAGTCAGCCACTCCTTAAAGCTTGAGCACTCAGACTGCTTATGTCCTACCTTGCGGCAGAACTTGCAGTAGGACTTGCTAGTGGATTTGTTAGAGCTGGAGGGTGCACTTGCATCAGTTTTAGGGACCTTATTAGATTCCTTTTTTTTTATGGAATTTGCCCTTCCGCTTCTTCGATTCAGCAGCCACGAGGTAAGCAACATCTGGTTTCTCCAGCTTCAGGTGCTCTTCTTCTTAAACAGTCATAGCAATCAACTCACTCATGAACCATTTGGCCTTCTGAGTATTATAGTTAACTTTGAAGGCTTCAAACGCAGAAGGAAGAGAAGTCATAATGAAGTGGACTTGGAAACCTTCACTGGTTTTCACCAGTCAAGGTCTCAATTCCCATATTAGGGGTTGGTTAGATGACGAATTAAGATACTTAGGCTAAGGAAAAAGTTAGAGTAACATAGGGAAACTTAGATCTAAAGCAGGCATAAATAAGAACCATTATGATAATGAAGTTGTGATAAAATCTATTATAACATCAAAATAACAGACTAGATTAGGTTCTATGTAAACAATCAGCTTTCACTTTGGTTAATTACCAATTATTTAAGCATAATGAACAATTATAAGTAAGGTATGTGCAATAAGAATGTGACACATCATATTTGGACATAAGTGAACATTTAAGCTTATGCACATATTAAGTTTGCAAAACACAAGTGCATCAAACATCGTTGGACAGAATAGAAATAATTGTGTTTTTAGGCAAATGTCATGTGAATATTTAATAATTAAGTGTACTCACAAGTAAGTGAAAGTGCTTAATTAGACTCAAATAACAAGACATAACCCATCATCGGTGGACAGAAGGGAGACTTCTGTTATTAAGTTTAAGCAAAAATTTTAATTTTAATTTTGTCAAACTTAATATATATATTTTTTAAGAGTTTAACAAAATAAGTATATATTTTTTTTAAACATAATTACGGTATCATGAGATTTACCATATTTAATTCGATAAATAAAAGGAAACGCGTAAATATGTTACTCGTAAACCCGATAAGGTGAGTAGCGGAATATTAAGGATTTGATTTTAGATTTGGTCTTCAAAATTTTAATTAGATTGATATGTTTCCAAGTTTGACATGACTGCTATTTTCGAAAATAGTAATAATAATAATAATACCCGAAAATTAATATGGCAAGAATATACTATCCTAAATAAGGAAAAACTTGGAGACTAAGATATCAATTTTTATTTATTTTTTTAGGAAAACACAATCAAATCAAATTCATTCCTAATTAAGGGAATCAATTGTATTTCGAAAATTTGAATTAAAGAAAATTATTATTTTCGAAATTTCCTAATTAAGGGAATAATTAATTTCCGAAAATTCTTTATTCCTAATTTTCGAAAATTCATATGAACAACAAATAATGATGATGAACATAGAATCAAAATTAATTCCATTCGAAATAAGGGAATACTCACGAAAATTATGAAGAACACATAACATTCATATTAAAATAATTATGGATCTCGAAAAAATTAAAATTTATTTTATGATATCAAGGTAGATTTTCGAAAATAAGTGGTTCAATAATATACCAAAATAAAAACATTGAAAATCAATAGGTTGAATCAAAATCCTCGTTTCTTCCAAATTTAGGGAAAACGAAAGAAGAATCGATTAAGCAACATAAACGCTCTGATACCACATGTTGGATTAGGATTCCTCAATCATATAATGAAACGAGAATAATGATTAGATAATGCTTGGTAAACCCGTGATCGCATGGCTGAGGGACGAAGACATGATCTTGATCGGGTTCCCCTTTAGGGTGTATCGCTTAGAATGGAATTATGTGAGCAGAGAGATAAAGAGATGAGAGGCTCGAAAATCCCTTTAGGGAATGAGTTTCAACCGTGTGATGTTAGAATATGAGAGTGTCTCTTTAGTTGTATGGTAATCTCTATTGATAATACACCCAAGGGGAAACCCTAATTATTTATGGTAATAGTAATTACGTCCATCAAGTAATTACCAATAATATAATAGGATAATTATGGTAATTGATCAATTAATAAGATAAATAATCGTGAGGTGCCACATAATATTCTTACATTATGATGATTGATGTATTAAAATGGATGCTATTCTTGGTTTTCAAGAAGTTGATGAGGTTGTGAAAATTGGGTTTGAAGAACTTTCCAAGAATGTTACAAAAGAACCAAAGACTACATTTAAGGAAGATTAAAAGGAGGTAGATGTCGAGCTAGAAGTAGATATTCAAATGGTTTTACTTCTCAAAATCATTCTTATGATGGTAATGGTAATAAGCAGAAAGAAAATTTTGTTTCTAGAGGGGAAATTAGTTTAGAGGGAAAGGTAGAAAGAACTCTAATTAAAGGAGGGTGCAGTGTTACAGATAAATTCAAACACTATTGTTATGAGTATTGATAGGGAAATAATGTTAGCATAAAAGGCAAGAAAGATGATGAAGCACATTTGGCACAAGATGATGATAGATCCGATTCAGATTAGGTGTTGCTAATGGTAACTCCTTGGCAACCGAATTCTCTTCCACTGAAATGTGGTTTCCTTAGTACAAGTTCTTCTCAACATCAAAATTTCTCTCATCAAAATTTTTTTTGTAGAACTAGGCAGCCTACTTGCCCTTCTCTTTCTTAGCCGCCTCGGCCTGTCACCTCAATCTCAGCTCCTTAAAATAGTTCTTGCCACCTTGCAGAATTGCGGACACCATTGTATATGCACAAAACACAAGTAAACAAACATCAAACTTAAACAAATACCGAGACAAAGAGAAGCATACCATCGACATCGAGAAGTCGGTGAGGGAAAAAATATGCCTTGAGGAGTTGTCGAGTAGGATTTATGTTGAGATGGTTTAACGCGGACATAATTTCCAAATCCTCCTCGGTCATCAACAACCTAGGCCACATTGTATCGTGCCAAATTATTAGTCCAATAGGGATTTGGGGAGTGTCACCATAGAAGTATGAGCGACCATCCTTCTTGACTACGACTAATATAGACAGCCTAAGCCTATTAGAAGTAGAGTAAAATCCATCAGATTTAGAGATTACATCTAGAAACAATGAGCTGTCATTTTAGTGTAGGAATAATATATTTCTGTTATGCTTTATGTTACATGAGGTACATTTGTCTCTTATAATGGCCTTCATGGTTGGAAAAAAGGCAGAAAATAATATTATAGTTTTATCCTTATCTTAATTAGTTCTTTCCTTAGCTTTTCTCCTTGTGTTATGCTTTCTTCTATTTTCAATGTAACATTTTGGTGCTTTCATTAAGCTCCCTACATGCCTCCCAAATCAACCAAGGATATGGAGGAAGCCCTCCAAGCCATCCTTAACAAACTATCCAACCTTCAAGATGAACTACACACCACACAAGCAAACCAATTCGCTCTCCAAAGAGATCTGGAGTCCCGACAATCTGTCTGAGAATCCAAACAGGATATCCTCACTAATACCCTCACCAGTTTTCCCCCCCTTGTCCTCACAAACCACCACACTCCCACCCCATACGAACCCTACTTCCCCTTTCCACCAATTTTCCATGGATGCCACTTCTTCTATTCCACAACCGATTGGGACCAGCAACCACACAACCTACGCTACTACGACAACTACAACCATCCCCCCCCCCCTTCTTTTTCTCCTATACGACCACAAAAAATACAACTATCTTTCTTTGATGGCACTGACCCTTTAGATTGGTTATTCCAAGCTGACCAATTTTTTCAATTTTATAATATTCCTTGGAATATGATTGCCTTCTACATGAGAGGTGATGCACTCAGTTGGTTTAAATGGATGTACCAAAATCATCAACTTACTGACTGGATTTCTTTTAGTCGCGCCCTAGAACTTCGCTTTGGGCCTTCAACATATGAAAATCATCAGGCCAAGTTGTTTAAGCTGTGCTAAACCTCCACAGCTGCAAAATATAAAAAATTGTTTGAGAAAATTCGCAACAGAGTAATGGGCTTACATCCGGAGATGATACTTAACTATTTTATATCTGGCCTACTCCCGGAAATTCAAAGAGAAATAGCAGTTTTGCAACCCATTTCCATCACCCAGGCCATGGGCCTAACCAAGCTTTTAGAATCTAAAATCCAGGATTCTAAACGGTCTTTCCATTTTTCCCATACCTTACCCCAACCATCCAATCATTTATTACCCTCACCACGTTCCTCTCCGTCTCCCACTACAACAACCCATGCAACCCCTTCCATACCTATCAAAAAAGTCACATCAACCCAACTTCAGGAGCGTAAAATCGCTGGTTTGTGTTATAACCGTGATGAAAAAAAAATTCCAGGGCATAAGTGCACCACACATCGTTTTCTTCTTTTACTAAGTGACGATTTTCCTGAAGAAAACACCATGGAAGACTATCCTACCACCTTCAATGACCAACCCACAGATACACCTACACACATTCACCTTTCCTTACAAGCCTTATGTGGAGCTCCCTCAACCCACACTTTTACCTTTGATGGCTATATTACCCATCTTCCTATTACCATTCTCATAGATACCGGAAGTTCCCATAACATTATTCAACCCCGTTTCGCCCTTCACCTTCAACTTTGCATCGTTCCTATCACACCTTTATCGGTTATGGTTTAATGGCAACAAAATTCAGTGTTCCACTTTTTGCCCAGATGTCCCCTTTTCTATACATACCTACATTTTTCCCATTTCCTTTTACCTCTTACCTATCGAAGGGGCTGATGTTGTCTTGGGAATGGACTGGTTGCGTTCTTTGGGCCCCTTAATGGCTGATTTTTCTAAGCCGCAACTATCTTTTACCCACAATGGGCTACCCATTACACTACACAGCACCACAAATCTGCTACGCAGTCAAGCTTCCTTCACTCATCTTTGCCACATGTTACACATAGATGCCATTTCTTCTCTACATCTCTTCACTATTGACCCACTGCGATCACCATCCATCCCTCACAGATTATCCACCCCCCAGTTATATCCCATCTTTTACAAACATAGAGTTTAGTTTTCTCTTCTCCCCATGGACTACCTCCACACAGGCCCCACAATCATCACATTCCCCTTATTCCACACTCTGCCCCAGTTAACATTAAACCCTACCGCTACCCACATGCTCACAAGCACACCATGACCTCCCTCATTCACGAAATGCTCAACGAAGACATTATCCGCCCCGGCACAAGCCCTTTTTCATCCCGGTTATCCTCATAAAAAAGAAAGATGGCACTTGGCGTTTTTGTGTGAATTATAGAGGACTAAATGCCATTACTGTTGAAGACCGTTTTCCTATCCCAACTATTGATGAATTGTTGGATGAATTGACAACTGCCAAGGTCTACACCAAACTTGACCTACGTTCAGGTTACCACCAGATTCGAGTTAATCCTACAGATTGCCACAAGACCACTTTTAGAACATTTGATGGCCATTACGAGTTCTTAGTGATGCCTTTCGGCCTTGCTAATGCACCATCTACCTTCCAGGCAGCTATGAATGATTTACTCAGGCCCCATCTACGACACATTGTCCTAGTTTTTTTTTATGACATTTTCATTTACAGTAACTTCATGCAAGAACACATTCACCACCTCACATTGATCATTCAATTATTAGTCACTCATAAATTCTTTGTTAAGGAATCAAAATGTGTGTTTGCCACAAGCAGAGTCTCATACCTTGGCCATCTTTTGGAAGATGGCACAGTGGCTCCAGATCCGGATAAAATCAAGGTTATCATACTTTTGCCTAAACCTACATCCTTTACTACCCTATGTGCGTTTCTGGGTACTACGGGATTTTATCAGAAGTTCATCCGCGGTTATGCCACTCTTGCCTCGCCACTCACAGAGTTACTCAAATCATCAACATTTACACGGAATACAAATGTAGAGGAAGCCTTTACAAAATTGAAAAATATCCTAACTACAGCTCCGGTGTTGAGTCTTCCAAATTTCGCCATACCATTCGTGGTAGAGACCGACGCTTCCAACATAGCAATTGGAGTTGTGCTTTCCCAAGAAGGTCACCAAATTGCTTTCTTCAACAAGAAACTTTGCCCAAAAATTCAAGCTAGCACAGTATATGTCAAGGAAATGCTAGCTATAACAAAAGCAATCAAAAAGTGGCGTCATTATCTCATAGGTACACATTTCACAGTAATAACAGACCAACAAAGTTTAAAGGGGTTACTCACCAATGCAAGCCATACACCGGTGTTGATCAAGAGTGATCAAGTGCTTTGAAGAATCCAAATCCAAGGTGTTTGATGAAAAGTTGGTGTTGTTGATGTGTTTGGATGGGATCTGGGTAGATTAAAGTGTGATTCACTCCTTTGTTGAATCTAAAACTAATGTGAACTAAAACACTTTTGAAATTAAGTGTTTTTCCAACTAAGTGAAAAACAACATGTTGTTTTGTCAAATCAACCAGTTGTTTTACTCTTAGGAGTTTTGAAAAAGGTTGAAAGCTGTTTGATTTGGTTGACTTAACTATCAAACCAAAACAATCAGTTGTTTTGTGATTTTAACCGATTGTTTCTTGAAAATCCTAACAGAATTCAGTTTTGTTTGGTGAATCTGTTTTAAATGATTTCTAACTGAATACGCTCCTTCATTAAATGCTTTCACCAATCTTTGGAAAATATAAATAGTTTGTTTATGTTTTCAAATGGGTAAGAAACAGTTTTGAGAAATTCATTTGACAGATTTGATCTTAAGTTTTCAAGATTCACATCAAGCTTTGGATTTTCAAGTGATTCTTTTCAGTTTGTACTGTGATCAAGTGTAATCCTTTCTAAACCTTCTGTATTTCTGGTGTTGTGTTGCCAAGGAGTATTGTGTGTTCTTGAGGTGTTCAAGATCAATACTCTTGGGGTGGTTTGCCAAAGATAGTGTGTTTCTTGAAGGGTTCAAGGTCACTACTTTGGTGTTGTATGTTTTGTAATCTAGTTTGATTGCTTAGTGGATTACCCAGTGGTTTCTGGGAACTGGATGTAGCTATTGGTTTAAGAGTGAACCAGTATAAACTGTTTGTGTGATTCTCACTTTCTCTGAACTCCTTTAAATTTTGTTTTAAGCTGATTTAAATTTCAACTGATATAAACAACCGATTGTTTCGAATAAACAACCCATTGTTTTTCTATGTATTGTTGTGTAATTGTTTGTGTTTTTGGCTAACTTGATTCCTGTTCTGGATTTATACACATAATTTCATTAAACCTGAAAAAGTTTTCAACCTCTTATAAACAATTCACCCCCCTCCCCCTCTTGTTTAAGGCCATATATTCTAACAACCGGAACAACAAAAGTGGGCTACCAAGTTGCTTGGATACAATTCTGATACCACCCAGGCCGCCAAAATCAAGCTACAGATTTCTTGTCCCGAACACCCCAATCTCTTCTCTTTGCCATATTTTCGCTGATTCCGAACATGTTCAAGGAATTACAAGATTATTACAAGATGAAAAGGGGAGAAGAAGAGGTTCACAGATTAATTTCATTACCTGACACCAATTACAGTTTTCACCACGACCTTCTATACCATGGTCAATGATTGTACGTTCCTTCCATCAAGAAAATCCGTTCAGCCATACTCCATGAGTTCCATGCCTCTCCCACCGTCGGCCACTCAGGCATCAAGGCCACCATGGCCAGGCTCGCGGCCTTCTTTTTCTGGCCTGGTATGTACCGCAACACCAAAAGGTATATCAAGGAATGCCTGCCCTGCCAGCAAAACAAATCATTACATCAGAAACCTTTTGATCTACGCCAACCCATACCCATACCAACCTAGTTGTGGGAAGAACTAACTACAAATTTCATCACGCACCTACCTTCATCTTTTGGGCACACGATCATCTGGTTTGTTTGTGACAGGCTCTCCAAATCAGCCCACTTCATCGCCCTTCCCACCTCCTTCACAGCCACCCATTTAGCTAACCGTTTTTCTATTGAAATTTGCAGGTTACATGGAGTCCCTAAATCCTTCATTTCAGACCGTGATCCAGTGTTCCAAAGCCGTTTTTAGAAGGAGTTGTTTCATCTGCAAGGCACAAAATTAAAGTTCAGTACAACGTATCACCCCCAAACTGACGGTCAAACCGAAGTTATAAATCGATGTTTAGAAGCTTACCTTAGGTGCTTTACCAGCGAAAATCCCCGAACATGGTATCGCTATCTCCACCTTGCGGAGTTTTGGTACAACTCCTCATACCACTCGGCCATCAAAACTACACCCTTCCAGGATCTATATGGACGATCGCCTCCTTCCATTCCCGATTACGTTCCAGGAATTGCCGTAGAACCAACACTAGATACCACACTACAGGATCGTGCGCGAATGCTGCACCAGTTAAAAGCCACGCTAAAAACAACACAACAAAGAATGGCAGAATCTGTTAGAATATATGGCCTTAAACGTGAGGGGGGTGAATTGTTTAAGAGGGTTTTTGAAAAAATTTTCAGCTTGAACCAAATCCTTAGAGTGAATCCAGATCAAAATTTCAGTTAGCCAAGAATTTAAGCACAAAACAACAAAACACCAGAAAAACAATCAGTTGTTTATACTAGTAAAGCAATAACAACTGAATTTAAAAGAGTTTAAGAAAAGAAAGAAATACACAACAATTTATACTGGTTCACTCTTAAACTAAGAGCTACATCCAGTCCCCAGAAGTCACTGGGTAATCCACTAAGCAATCAAAACAGATTACTCACAAACCACAAAAGTAGTGACCTTGAACCCTTCAAGAAACACACTCACTTTGGCACAACACACACCAAGAGTATTGATCTTGACCACCTCAAGAACACACAACACTCATTGGCAACAACACCAGAAAATACAGAAGATTCAGAAAGAATTACACTTGTTTACAGAACAATCTGAAATCAATACAGATGCAATCTTATTCCACTCTTTCTTGAGAAAACCCAAAGCTTGATGTGAATGTTCAAAACTTGAAAGCAATCTTTCTCACAACTGAAAAACTCAAATCTGTTTCACTTGTTTGTTTTAAAACATAAACAAACCTTTTATACTTTTCAAAGATTGGTCAAAGCATTTAATGAAGGAGCGTATTCAGTTGGAAATCATTTAAAGCACATTCAACCACCAAAACAAAATTTTGTTAGGATTTTCAAAGAAACAATCGGTTGAAACCACGAAACAACCGATTGGTTTGGTTTGACAACAAGTCGACCAACCAAAACAGTTTTCAACCTTTTCAAAAACACCTAAGAGTAAAACAATCGGTTGTTTCGACAAAACAACAGGTTGTTTTTCACTTAGTTTGAAAAACGCTTAAATTCAAAAAGGTTTTAAAACACATTAGCTTTAGATTCAACAAAGAGTGGATTACACTTTTAAACTACCCAGATCCCACCCCAAATACAACAGCAACTTCAGCCTTGCATCAAACACTTGGATTTGGATTCTTCAAAGTCCTTGATCACTCTTGATCAACAGAATCAACAAACAGATCAATACTTGATTACAATTTCAGGGAAAACGACTGGGTACTTCTCCGACGGCAAGCTTACCGCCAAACATCACTCTCGTCCAAGACTCATAATAAGCTTGGACAAAGATTCTTTGGTCCCTATCCCATTAAACGCCGCATCGGTGAAGTTGCATATGAACTTTTCCTTCCCCCGCCATCACGTATCCATCCAGTCTTCCACTTCTCCCTTCTAAAACCTTATCACGACCCAACTCCACCGTCGCATTTCCAATTCCCTCTCGAACCATCGAACCCACCAGTACCAACCCACGACCTCCCAACTCTCTTCCCAAACTATACTTCACTTTCTGAGACTTCCAACATTCCTCCTAACTCATTAAACACAAACCCAACTAAAGCACCCATAAAAGCTGCATCTGCAGACACGTGGCAACCATCTACGGTCCACGCTCCACTTAAGCTGTCACCACCCTCTTTTGCACGTGACCCTACACTTCCCAAAGCTCACAACCAGTTGTAACCCACGCACCAAAACCACTCCTTTCAACGTCCCATCCAGCAGCAACACATGACACTCCAACTTCTAATGACGCTCCTGCTGTAAACCACTCTTCGCACCATGCTCTTTCAAATTCCCAGCCAGTTGTAAGCCACACACATAACTCTTTCGCTGACCCAACAGTCCTAGACTCGCATGGTACCAAGCCCACTACACCAAAGCCCAACATTTCCACTTCATTCCAATCCAAAAGAGTGATTCCAACTAATACCTCAAACCCCAACCCAAATCAGCAAATTGTAACTCATCCAACCCATTATACCACACAACCCCCATTCCCTCTCACGGCCCAAGAGATCCCAACAACTTTGGCAATTCCAAGTCTCAACCTTGAGGACAAGGTTTTCTTCGAGGAAGAGGCAATTGATAGACAACCTAGGCCCATTAGAAGCAGAGTAAAACCCATCAGATTTAGAGATTATATCTAAAAACAATGAGTTGTCATTTTAGTGTAGGAAGAATATGTTTTTGTTATGTTTTATGTTTTTTGTTACATGAGTATAACTGCCTCTTATAGACCTTCATGGTTGGAAAAAGGACATAGAATAATATTATAGTTTTATCCTTATCTTAGTTAGTTCTTTCCTTAGCTTTGTCTTCTTGTGTTGTGCTTCCTTCTATTTTCAACGTAACAACGACCATAAAAAACCCTCCCATGAAATTTTTATATGAAGAGGTGAAATGGCTCAAAAGGCACGTCCATGACTAGGTGATAAGAGACAATCACCTTACGGTCTTTAGGCCTAGTACTATAAAAGTGTAGGAAAACTTAGGGTGGGCCTGAGACTCAACGACGAGAATAATACTTGCGATGATGCTTAACTATTCAGATATAATTGAGTTGGCACAACGTTTAAAAATCATAACACCCACGTTGTAAAATCATCGAATGGAAATCGAACATGTACATCTGTTATTAAAGATGGAAAAAAAAAATCCTCGGAAAAACCTCTTCTCTATGAAAAAAAATATCATAAGTCCTACAATTATGCAAGGAAATGATACCGTCCATCACATTATCGTCTACTATATTCACATTGGTAGCAAATGACTAAAGCATGGATGACCACTGGTACTTAGAGAAGTACTCGCGGACATAACCATCCATCCATTGCTAGTTTGCTACACGGGCATGGTTCTCACCCGTCTCCTCGACCTTGGCCACAAATACTGGATTCGCTCGCGAAGATTCTATCTCCCCACATTTAACCTAACGCCTAACCCATGACTAACCCAAGACGACTTGCTTGTGTTTCTGAAGTCAATAGAATTTGAACTCGATAAATCCATAAAATAGTTTAGCACCCCTGCCAACACCCGTCGACTCAACCGAAAAGAGACTAATGTCAAAGGAGAAGGAAGACATGGTTTACCTCTCAAAAGTATCTTCAATTGATATACTATGGAAAAAAGGGAAACAGATAGGGTAAAGCATTGAACCCACAAACCATGGAATTTATAGACACAAAAGGAAGGACATTGAAACATCACAACCGTTCTCAACCATTAGATCGTTTCATCACTAACGATCTTAATCGCTAGACTATTCATATCCCCCCTAATAATGTAAAATGTTCTAGACCTTTCACAGACTATACCTACTCGGGCTTGTGGGGCCATTATATCACACGGGGCTGACTACATGTCGACAACACAAAGAAGTAGATTTTTCTTTCAAAGACTCGTTGTCTGCACTCGAGCCTAGGGCATTGTCCGAGTATTCGAGATCCTAAAATCGTCAACTCGACACCATCTCAATTTAACACTTAATCAAGGTTAGAATCTAATCATGTGATTAGCTAGTATTGCACAATAAATAAATCCTAAAACGTTAAGAAGATACCTGAGGCTATTCTAGTCATCCTATATGGGTAGGGCCTAATGTTATTCTAAGGTGGTAGAAGATAATGAATCTTTAACCTTCCACTTTATATTCTTTATATTAGACTTGAGTGTTAAAGTACAATTATAATTAGAGTGTTAAAGTACAATTATAATTATAAGTACCGTACGAAGATTGAGGACCCAAGATTGATACTTAGGATTGAGGATGAAAAACTAAAGATCGAGAGCACCAAAAGTAAAAGATTATGTCATCATGTAAGAACATGTATGTTTCAGGGAACAAGATTTGTATCAAATGTAAGTGTATCTACGTAATTTCAAATTTCAAGATAATTACATATTGTACTTTATAGTAATAAGGGAAAGACTCAAATATCCATTAAAGAAGCAACTATGAAAGTCATTTTGAGTAGATAAGTAGGCACAAAAGGCATATGCTAGGAGTGTTGGGATGTAGGTGCTACAAAATTAAATAATATTATGTACAACTACTTTTACTTTTGTGCAGGGTTCAATTAATATCTTTAATGATAAAAAAAAAACATGGTATATAACATCAAAGTAATTGAGGAGATAAGATTAAATAAAAATATGATTGAGGGGTGAATAATTTATTGGCAGCGATGTTGTTCCTGGAGAGGAAGAGGAAATAGTGGACTATCAAAGGTTTGAGTCACTAGGTAACCATAGAGCTGGTAGATATGACATGTAAAGCACCAACACCGATATGAATAAGAGTACAACAAAGATTAGGCTAAACCCTAAACACAAAAAATCTCATTGACGTCATTGGTTTTTGTAATATCTCATAGTTTAGTTTTTTTCTTCATTATACTTTGCAAAGACCGAAGATGAAAATTGATATGGACAAATAAAATATCCTTGAGGTATAATCTTATTTCATTTTAAAGAATTCATAAATAGTATGTACTTCAATTTCTTTCACAAGAAGAAGGTAGTTATCCAATTAACTTAAGAACTATCTTATGAAGTGTTGGTGCATAATTTCAATGAACAATTCACCATAATTTTGCATCTATCTTACCACTATTCCTTAAAAAGTCAACATCGACAAAATCTCCCCTTCCATCTGAAAAGTTTGCAGACTCTGCGTTTACTTGTTTTCTTACATCCATCAAAGTACCTACTAAAAAATTTCTTCAT
Organism: Phaseolus vulgaris; assembly: GCF_000499845.2. Classification (NCBI taxonomy): domain Eukaryota; kingdom Viridiplantae; phylum Streptophyta; class Magnoliopsida; order Fabales; family Fabaceae; genus Phaseolus; species Phaseolus vulgaris. Next base: position 35,038,278 of record NC_023749.2, on the reverse strand, counting down.
TTCATAACTAAGTTCCTTTTTTTTATATAACAGGAGGTCTTTGTGAGTCTTCACTTATCTATTCCCAACTATAATATATATAACATTAAAAATATGTACATATAAATTAATTAATATTATAAGTTTATTATAAACAAAAAAATTCACAATAAAATATAATCATAAATTAATTTAAAAATATATTATATTGCATTGGATTTAAAGAATGAGATAATGAAGAGATGCACTACTATTGGTCCAATGATCAGTTAATGTTGAGTTTACTATCTCATAAAAGGATGGAATGTCTTTTCTTATGTTGTATATGACACTTCTCGCATTTTCAATTATTAAATTCCACATTTCATATATCAAGTGAAGAGAAACAATATTCATATCTATTTTTCTGGGAACACCATAAATAGAGTAATTAAAAAATGTGTACAATCAACCTTAATCCACCAATCCTCAACCAACAAAGTTTTTTTTTCCCCACAAATTATACATTATCCACATTATACATTTTGTAAAAAGATCATTCATAACTAATAATCATCTCTTGGAATCCTTTTTTTTCAAACTTATGAACCTCTTGAGCATAATTACAGTTGAAACAAATCTTGTCAAAGCAAAAAAAAATGACTTGAATGAGTTGAAGTTAATGAACATTGATGATCTGTTAAAATGTACAAATAAATTCTTTAATAAAGGTAACATTATTTGTTTTTATTTTTTTTACTCAAGAACATTGTTAATTAATATAAATATTCTTTCAAGATTCAAGATCTTCATTATACAAGGAATTCAATAAATTAAAAAGAAATTATTATTTATGTCACAATTTCTAGGCTAACCTCCACAATTACATCTCTTTATTCTTATATTGGAGGCTCATATGCATTTAATGCTTCTTCCACACATAGTCAAGATTCCTCCACTTCCTTAGAAATACTTCTTTTGCCCTTTAGGCTGCATCCACCCTCTGCCTTGCATGTGCATTCTCTTGTTGAAGGTCATTCATTGCTATAAAAGTGAATTTCTCTAAAAGTAGGTTAGGCGGAGTGGGTGTAAATAAGCTACATATGCGTAATTATGTGTTTATGCTTAACTGTATTGTAATGCAATCTCCTTTTAAGTATTTGTGAATGGAGAATACAGCGAGGGACATGACTCATCGTCAGGAAGTTTTGACCCCCAACCCAGTGTAAGCACAAACCGACGACGGGACAGGTGCGTAGTGGGGACAATTAATGGGAGTAAGGTTTTAACCCACATAGAAGCGGCAAGCAAAACCTCGCTGGAATTTCGTAGACTGATGGTGAGAAAAACCTCGCGGGATCACGGTGAGCGAATTGCCCAGCCAAAATGGAGAACCAATGGCAGTATTGGGTCCCTCCATGGGGTAAGTTCTTCATCCAGGTTAAGTCGCTGCTCTTTTGCGAAATCGACTAATGATATCAATCAATGTAATAGTCAGATTAAGTTAGAATAGCAAGCTGTTGAATCTGTTAGAATCTGGGATTTGGGCCAAAACTTGGGAATGCAATGCTCAGGGGATGAGGAGGGTGTGGTCGGAGAACTGGACCGTTTGGAGGTAAGGGACAATGAAGTTAACAAAAAGTCCAAGGCGGGTAAGAAAAAAGTGGGACCGTGATTATAGTCAACCTCAATATAAGAGGGTTGGGAGGGGGGACGAAAGCACGATACTTGAGACATATTGTGGGAAAGGAGGGTGTTGAGTTCTTATGTTTGCAAGAGTCTAAAACTTCATCTTTTTCAGATTCTAAGTGTTTTTCGTTATGGGGTGATAGTAATATCAGTTGGGTCCACTACGAAGGGGTCAATGGGGCAAGGAGTATTGTAACAATGTGGCATAAAGAAGTTTTCTCTTATGGCAGTCATGTGGTTGGAAAAGGTTTCATTGCAATTGTGGGCCAACATCTGAAAGCTAAATGTCAGTGTGTAGTGGTAAATGTCTATGCAGCGTGTAACCTAAAGGATAAGGTTGTGTTGTGGGAAACCTTGACGACTCTTAAGCAATCATATGTTAACTTGGCTTGGTGTGTCTGTGGTGATTTCAACGCTGTTAGGAGTGAAGACGAAAGGAAAGGGATAAGAGGTAGCTCAAGCCAAAAGAAGGAGATTAATGGTTTTAATTGCTTTATCGAAAGTAATGGTTTGGTGGACCTACCCTTTGTTGGTAAAAAGTACACTTGGTTCAAATCCAATGGCATAGCTAAGAGTAGACTAGATAGAATCTTGGTGTCTGAAGAGTGGCTCAATCAATGGCCTGCATCTAAGCAATACGTACAACCAAGAATGGTATCGGATCACTGTGCTCTTGTGTTGAAGTCGTGTGTTAAAGACTGGGGGCCTAAATCGTTCAGGTCTTTAGATGTGTGGCTTGCAGAACTGGGTTTTAAGGCATTGGTAAAGGAAAATGGGGATCATATCTTGTCCATGGCAATAGTATGTCCACACTTAAAGACAAAATGAAGCTCCTGAAGGCTGATATAAGAGTGTGGAATAAAGAAGTGTTCGACTGTATGGAATCTAATAAGAAAACTATTGTGGCAGAAATAGAGGACCTAGATGACAATGATGTTCTTGAGGAGAATGGTAAGATGAGAAGAATGGAATTGTTCAGTCAGTTGGGGTTGGTTGAGAAAAAGCTAGACTCCATTTACAGACAAAAGGCGAGGGGGAATTGGATCAAGTATGGGGACATGAATTCAAAATTCTTTTACAATGCAATTTGATGGAGAAGACTTAAGAATGAGGTTAAAGGGGTTGAGATTGGCGGTCTATGGTGTGAGGAACTGAAAGTTGTTCATAGGGAAGCAAAGTCATTGTTTGAAAAGCGTTTCACAGCTACACAGGACTACGACGTTAACCTCGGTTCGGTGGACTTTAAATCCCTGTCTCCTGAGGTGAGCATGAATATGATAACTAGCTTTTTTGAGGAAGAAGTGAAGGATGCTATGTGGCAGTGTGGAGGGTCAAAGAGCCCGGGTCTGGACGGGTTTAACTTCAACTTCATTAAATCTTGTTGGGATGTGATCAAGTCTGATGTTATGGCAGCGGTGCACTTTTTTCACGCTACGGGAACCTTTCCGAAAGGTTGCAATGCCTCCTTCATTGCTCTTGTCCTCAAGGTTAGGAATCCTTCCTCGCTTGATCAATTTCGTCTGATATCTCTTGTAGGTGTTATTTATAAGATTATTACTAAGGTTTTGTCACGACGCATGAAGAAAGTTATGTCGATGATCATTGATGATTGCCAGTCTGCCTTCCTAAGCGAAAGAGGTCTAACGGATAGTGTTGTTATGGTTAATGAAATCTTCGAAGAGATAAAGTTAAATAGGAGGAGTGGGGTCTGTTTTAAGGTGGATTTTGAAAAGGCGTACGACTCCGTAAGGTGGTCTTTCTTGTTTGATATGCTTCGGAGGTTGGGTTTTCACGACAAATGGATCTTGTGGGTTAAAGGGTGTATGGTGTCGTCGTCTATGTCTGTCTTGATCAACGGGAGCCCTACGGAGGAATTCAAACCATCTAGGGGGTTGAGACAGGGGGACCCCCTTGCCCCCTTCTTGATCTTAGTGGTAGCTGAAGGTTTAGTAGGGTTGGTGAGACAAGCGTTAGGAATGAACGTTCTCAGGGGTATAAAGGTGGGAAGGAATAGTATTGAGTGTTGCTTACTTCAGTTTGCAGATGATACACTTTTTATGTGTGAAGATTCCTTCTCAAACATCTTTGCTATCAAGGCCATCCTTCGTTGTTATGAAATCCTGTTTGGTTTGAAAGTTAACTTTCATAAATCAAAGTTGGTAGGCATTAGTGTCGATAGCTACGCCCTGAGCACCTATGCGAAGACCCTAAACTGCAATACCATGCAGCTAGCCTTTAAATATTTGGGCGTCGAAGTGGGGGGAAATCCGAGGAAGAAACAGTTTTGGGAGCCGGTAATTAAGAAAATTGAGTCCAAACTAAGTTCATGGAAAGGAAGATTTTCATCTATGGCGGGTCGGATTTGTCTGCTCAAGTCGGTCTTCACTGCCATACCTTTGTTTTACCTTTCTGTTTTCAAAGCCCCTACAACAGTACATGATAGCATTTGTAGTTTACAAAGGAAGTTCCTTTGGGCATGGGGTAGTGAAAACAAAACAATCTCTTGGGTAACTTGGAAAAATGTTTGTATGCCTCAGGAGGAAGGAGGGTTGGGCATTAAAGAGACTAGGTGTTTTAATGCGGCTCTCTTGGCGAAATGGAAATGGCGGATTATGAGTAATGAGGGAGGGAAAATGAAAGAAATTCTTGGATCTAAATATGGTACAGAAATAGAGAGAGGAAAGACAAGGCAGAGATACCAATCACGATGGTGGAAGGACTTAGCTAAGGTATGCGGTGAAGGGGAAGAGGAAGAATGGTTCCACAAGGCTATCTTGTGGAAAGTAGGCGATGGAGGCTTAGTCCGATTTTGGGAGGACACGTGGTTACAAAATAACAACCTTAAAGCCTCGTATCCTAGACTTTACTCTTTGTCTCTTGATCAGGGTAAGAAGGTGGGGGAGGTAGGAGGATGGGAGAATGGTAGGTGGCAGTGGCAGCTTAATTGGAGAAGGGACAGATACGATTGGGAGTCAAATCTGGAGGAAAATATGTTCTCAAGCTTGTATACGGGAGTTATATGTAAGGATTCTCATGACCACCTTGTTTGGAGGAAGGATCCAACTGGTTCTTTTTCAGTGAAATCAGCTTACTCTATCTTGGCCAACCACCAAGCTACTGGAGTAAGTGAAGGAGTTTTTAGTACTTTATGGCAAGCAAAAGCCCCACCCAAAGCACTTATAACAGCGTGGAGAGTCCTTCATGACAGAATCCTTACTAGAGTTAACTTATTTAGGAGAGGAGTGTCCGTGATCTCTTCCCTATGCCCTTTGTGCAACCTGTCCGAAGAATCTTCCCAACACTTGTTCCTTGATTGTGCTCTTGCACAACAAGTCTGGTCTCGATGCTACTGCTGGATTGGTGTTTTGGGGGTCCAAAACAAGGATATCAGGAACCATATGTTAAACTTTTACTTAATCCACCTTTCTAGCAAGCAAAATCAAGTGTGGATAGGTTTGTGGGCGACAATTATCAAGTGCATTTGGGAGCAGAGGAACCTGATAGTTTTCAAGGATGGGGTACCGGACGCGGACGAAATCCTCCAAAATGCTTAAGTGCAATCTTGGTTGTGGATAAAACACAAGGCAACTGACTTTTCATATGGGCTATCTGACTGGATTTTGAATCTGAATCAGTGCCTTCTGGTTATTCGTTGACAGTTTTGTCCCCACAAACGGTTTCTGAGTAATGACACTGATACTGGTGTAGGTCAATGCCAAGATGTACTAATAATCTGCAGTGTGGAGTGCTCTGGGCAAGCAACCCCCCAGCCTGGAGAGCTTGTGGTGAGTTTTTTATAGTAATGTGAAGAAGCAGGATTTGTGAAGACATTAAACCCAGAAGGGTACTGGCAGAAGGCCCTCTGTATCAAAAAAATAGCTAATAACTTTCACCAAGGTACCAACAAAGGGAAGACCATGGTCATCCAATCTGCCGTAAGAAGTATAAGAGGTAGGGGAGGAGAGGGGTGGTAACACTTGTTAGCTGTTGGGGTGGAGCTTTATAAAGCTGGAGCTGAATATGAAGTGGACAAGTTTTTAGAGTTTCAAAAGGCTAAGGCTAGTGCCGACTGGAGCCTAGGGGCTGTCTATGTAATCAAAGATCACCTTGCCTATTAGAGGGGTATTTTTGTTAGTATGGAGAATTGGAACGAGAGCATAGTTATTCCGGGATGTTCTTATAAGATGTTGCTACTAAGTCTGGATGCCCGATCTTATCAAGTCTTTAAGGTCTGCTAGCTGTGATGGAAAGAAGCACAGGCCCTTAGGTGGTTTTATTGGCTGGTGCTGTTAGTTGGAGTGGAGGAAGCATAGTCTTTAAGAAGGCCGAAACGGTGGGTGAACGTGAAGGGAGAGTCTGATGATTTTGCTATGTTTTTGAACCCAAGGGGTGCTTCACGGTGCAGGGAATATGCCCCTATGTTTTCAGGTGGTGTTCGGTGCTTTATTCCTGTTAAGGCCACGTAAGTAGGGTGCAGGGGTGTGAATGTTGAGGCCAAGTACGTAAGGGAAGGCAATCCATGGACACCTAAAAAGGCTACAGGGGTTACAAGCAGGTGCTGGGAGGTGGCATGAAAAAGATGGAAGGTTGGAAGTGCAACGTGTCAAATTATGTGTATTAGCCAAGATTCTGTTCTAACCAAATAGCTGAGACACAAATTCAATGCCTGGATCCTGGTTTTCGAAGTACAGGTTGAGTATTTGGGCCAAGGTATTTGGTACATGCTCTTGCAGGTTTATGGGTGGTTAGAATAGAGCTATAAAAGGTGTTCTTTGCAGCCTTGCGGAGTAACTTGCTGGGATGTTTCTTCCTGCTTTTGTTGCATATCTCCATATTCCTTTGCAGTTTTTTTGGTTTCCCTGTTGTGTTGTCCGATGTGCCCATGTTGACCTATAACTTATATGATCCACATGTGATTTTAACAATATGTGGTGTATGAGGTTTGTATAAGGGTTGGGACATCCCTGAAATGTCCCGTTTAATTTAAATTTAATTCTTTGCTGACCAAAAAAAAAAAACAAAAGGATCATCTTTTGGGAAGGTATTTGTACTGGCCAGACCTCGGACATCGGCTGAAGAAGAGGTCGACATCAGACGTCGACATCGGACCTCGGTGGTCCAACAGTAATAATGGGCCATGTAAGCTAGGCCCCACAAATAGTATGAGTTAACGTGAGTTAACACCCAGATACCATAAAGACCTAAATCACGAAAGGATCATGCATGGGGTGTGTATAGTACATTCGGGTACGACACAAGCAAGTGTTCCCTGGAGGCGCTAAGGCCCGTAAAGGTTAGGGTTTCCAAGGAAAGACTATATGCATGGCACGTGAATAATTAGGGCACCCACAGAACAGATGACACCGCAGTGCGGGTAGATGAGTTGGTACCCTGGCGGCTATGCTGTTAGAGTGATTGCACGCCAGAAGAGACAAGTCTTCTGTCACAGCTGCGCTAAGCTGTGCAATCACAGGATGCCTCACCAGTAAACCCTAATTCCACCTAAGGAAAGATCCTTGAGGGATAGGGAAGTTTACCTAATACATGCTATATAAAGGGTGGTAAGAACCCTAGAAAAGGTATGTTGTTTCTAAGACTGAAACTGCTTTCACATACTTATTGTTTCTAGCCCATTACTGACTTGATCGTTGGAGTGCAATCAACAGGTAGGACCCCCTCTGTCTAAAACAAAGCCACTCTCAGCCACCCAAGGAGAGAGCGAAAACCACCAGGAGATAAGAGGAACCACCGTCTGCCTTTGAAGTCAACGACGGCTGAGTCAACCGGCGAGAAAATTTGGCGCCCACCGTGGGGCCCGATAAAACTAGGTCCCATTCACAACCCAGCAACATGAGGACTACGAGGCAAAGATCAGTTGCGCTAGAAGGAGGGGATAACGTCACCATGCAAAAACTCATGGAGACCATACATGCCCTTTAGCAGGCTGTAGCAGCGTCCAAAGTCGATCAGGATCGTTTCCAGGTCGACATGGCCGCGTCACAGGCAAGCAATGAGGAGTTGCGCAAAACCAACAAGAGTTTGCAACACGTAAGAGAACGTACGGTGGATGAGAAAGCCTTGCCTAATCCAGTTAGGGCTCGCCCCATGTCGTTCTCTAAGGCGATCATGGACACTATGATACCAGACACGTTCATGGGCCCGAAGGTGACCTTCACAGGTATAGAGGACCCAGAGGCTCATATCACAACTTTCCACACATAGATGATGCTTTCAGGAGGCTCTGACGCCATGCACTGTAAGTTGTTCATGAGTACACTTTCATGCACAACGTTGGACTGGTTCGTCAGTCTTCCTCATGGGCACATTACTTCATTCGATAAATTCTCAACGTTGTTCAGAGAACAATACATTGTCAACCGGGCTCCCCCACCAGTCTCTTACGATCTCTTTGACGTAAGGCAATACGAGGGAGAGTCATTGAAAGAGTTCTTAAACAGATTTTTGGCACAGGTGGTGAAGTTGCACACCAAGGACGAAGACGTAACGGTGCATGCCTTCAGTGATTCACTTATAAGATGTCGCCCCAAGACGTTTTGCGAGATCAGACGTCGAGTTGTGGCCCACATCATCGCAGATGAAGAGGTCACAGAAAAAATCGGTAGTGTTGGGCCTGTCTGACCTCGGGGAATTGATCGTCCTCAGCCCGTGAGGGTACATAAGGCCACGACGGAGAAGAAAGCCTCGGGAGCACAGCCACCATGCAAAGCAAGGAAGCCCCAGACCAGGGAACACACGAGAGAAAACGTCCCTACCAGACACAATTCGGGTGGACCTTAAGGAGCTGATCGCCATTCCCAACATGGCTGACAGATTAAAGCCTCCACCGAAGACCAACAAGAGGCTAGGGCCTAGTAAAAATGTTTGGTGCGAGTTCCACCAAACCTCTGGAAACAGACTACGCAATTGTCTAGCATTGGGATTCCAGTTAGATGAACTAGTAAGGAGCAGATTCTTAAAGGACTACCTGCAAGAGCCGTAGGGTGCCCTCACATCAGCGGCCCCAGCGGGAGATCAGGGGCACGAGGTGCCCGTTCATGGAGAGATCAACACCATCGCTGAAGGATTCTCAGGAGGAGGATGCACTGCCTCCCAGCGAAAGAAGTACGTCAGAGGGGTGATGACAGTCGAGGCACAGAAGTCGGATGAGACATCTGAGCCTGACCTCGTCTTCACCAAGACTGACTTGAAGGACGTGGTCCCACACGACAATGATCCAGTGGTGATCTCAATGGTCACAGTGGGCAAAAAGGTACACCATGTCCTTGTTGACCAGGGAAGCTCGGCCGATGTGATGTTCTGGTCGACTTTCAACAAACTGCAGTTGTCTCCCGACCAGCTGAGGCCTTACGATGGTTGTTTTTATGGTTTTGCGGGAGACCAAGTAGAAGTGCGGGGGCACGTAGAGTTAAGGACAACCTTCACTGACGACACAGCGTCCCGCACTACTAACATCAAGTATCTTGTTGTTAATGCTTCCTCAGCCTATAACATACTTTTGGGCAGGCCCGCTTTGAACGGGGTTGGAGCAGTAGCCTCTTCGAGGCATATGAAGATGAAGTTGCCTCCCCTTGAAGGAGTCGTGATCACCCTGAAGTCTCATCAGAAGGAGGCCAAGAGGTCCTATGAGAACAGTCTCAAAACCTAGAGAGGAGTGTGCACAGTCACCACCCAACCTCCAAGGGAAGAAGGGTCACCCGCGTTGAGATTGTCCGGGAGAGGCGACCCGAGCCTGTGGAAAAAGTGTTGAAGAGGGAGATCGGGGGAAAGAAGTTCAAGCTTGGCAAGTCTTTGGGCCAAGAAGCACAAAACCAGATTGTCGAGGTCATAACACAGCACATGGACGCTTTCACATGGTCAGCCTCAGACATGCCTGGCATCGACCCCGATTTCCTGTGCCATCACCTCACCATGGACCCACAGGTCTGACCTGTCCACCAGAGAAGGAGGAAGTTCCAAGTTGAGACCTCGACAGTTCCAGGTCGCTAACTTGGTGATGCAAAAGGCTCACCCATACCAACTAGAAAACAAGTTGTCTCCCAAGTGGACTAGTCCCTTCCGAGTGATATAGGCCCTTGGGAATGGAGCATACAAGCTCGAGACTTTGGAAGGTGGAGCAATCCCTCGTACGTGGAATGCGACCAACCTTAAGATTTATTTCAGTTAAGTTATTGCATTGTACACAGTTCTTAGGGGACACCCTTTTTCCCTTATAAGGGTTTTTTAATGAGGTCACCCAATAAAATTTCAGTTATTCAGATAAAGAGATATTGATAGAGATCAAATAAGAGAGGATTTTACTAATGGAGGAAGAGGTCATTCACCCAAACATTTGAAGTTCTTCCTTCTAGTCTTCTAAAAAATTAAAGAAGAATTTAAATAAAGAGAGGACCAAGCCTAAAGCCAAAAGAAGACTACAAGCTTTCAAGAATGGGCTTCAATTAATATCTCTCTTTATAGTTTCTTTTGTAGAAATTTGTAAATAATATATAATAGTGTTTAGGTAGGTGCTAAGAGGGAAACCTAAAGATACCTCTTGTGTAAAGCATCTTTAGATATTAGCTTTAGAAAAATCTAGAAAGGTATCCCTTCCTTCTCCACTTTAGGCGCTAAAAGTGGAAGAGTTGCAAGGTAACCTTGGTTAGCTTCCTTTGTAAGCTTCTTGTACACTCATGACCGGTCCTTCTCCTATAAAAGGAGGGTTTGAGTCTTTCTAATACAGATTTGATATTTTGAGTAAAGAAATTCTCCCAAATTGGTGAGCGATTGAGAGACTTGTGTCTTCTCTTCTTCTAGTCTCATCTTGAGTGCATCTTGGAACCTCAAGTGGCGGCATCTACACTCATCTTGGAGCCTTACATCCTTCAAGTGGCGTGTTCATCTCCAAGAACTCCAACCACATAAGTTCCCTATTTCATTTCATCTTCTTCATCCATTTTCCCTTCATTCCAAATTACCCATTTTTGTTCTACTTGTTTGTTTTCACTTTCAATCGGTGCAATCTCTTCCTTATGATGTCCTCTTTCATTTTCTGCACTTATATTCAGTTTTAATCGGTGCAAATTGGTTGTTCTTGCTGTTTTTGTCACGTCCTCCATGGGTATAATTGCTATATGTTGTGTTCTTGAGTTTCTATCCATGGGTTTGTTGTTCAAAATGGGTTTCTATGTGAGTTTGGCTTGGTTACTTGTGTTTTGGTGAGTTCTTGAATGTTAAGAACATTGATCCAATTCTTAAAAAGAGGCTAATCATATTCCAACTCAAGTTGAATCCATAACATGTCCTTAGAATATCCCTATCATGTTATTGGAATCATATCAGATATGTTTGTAAGTATTTTGTACAGTGCAGTAAGCGAACCTCTCCCTTGGGTTAGAAACACCAAGATTGGGAACAACATGGTTCCTAAGCGAGTCTCCCACTTACGTGGGAACGTCAAGGTTGAGACAGAAGGTTCCGAGTAAAAATCCTCCCTCGCCTATATACGACAAGGATGAGGTCAGTTAATGGACCTCTCCCTTGGGTTAGAAACACCAAGATTGGGAATAGTATGGTTCCTAAGTGAGTCTCCCTCTTGTGTGGGAACGCCAAGGTCGAGACAATAAGGTTCCCAGTTAAAATCCCCTCTTGCCCTTATACGGCAAGAACGAGGTCAGTTAATGGACCTCTCCCTTGCGTTAGAAACACCAAGATTGGGAACAGTATGGTTCCTAGTAAGCATCCCTCTTGAGTGGGAACGCCAAGGTCTAGAACAGCATGTTCCCCCCAATTAAGATCCTCCCTTACCTCTATACGACAAGGATGAGGTCAGTACGCAAAGTAAGCATCTCCCTTGGGTTAGAAACACCAAGACTGGGAATAATATGATTCTTAGTGAGCCTCCCTCTTGCATGGGAATGCCAAGGTCGAGAGCAGAACAGTCACCAGTTAAAATCCTTCCCTGCCTCTATACGACTAGGGTAAGGTCAGAAAGAAAGACCCCTTCTTTGTCTTCTAAGGCAGGGTTAGTATGGGTTCCAGTTATACATCTCCCTTACCCCTGTGTGGAAAGGTCGAGTTCATCTAAGTGAACCTCTCCCTTGTCTTGTAAGATGAGGTGGAGAACAGTATGGTTCCTAGCTACAGGTCTCCCTTTTCTTGTAAGACAAGGTTGAGAACAACACGGTACCTAGTTAAAAATCTCCCTAGACCTTATGGGTCAAGGTCGAGAGCAGCATCTCCTTTACCTCTGTTTGGCGAAGGATAGGGTGAAGTAAGAGTTCGTAGAAGCACTGCATCTACCCTAAGACGACAAAGAAAGATTAAGGTCGAGCGAGAGGCAAAGAAGCATGCTACCTAAGCCATAAAGACCCTAAAAGTGTTGTTAGACTAAGCAGGTCAGGCAAAGCGATTAACAACAAAAAGGGAACAAGATCAGACAGAAAGCAAATTTTATAAATAATAGGTATATGTACAAGATATCAAAATGTGCATCAAATAGCCAAATAATTACAACTAGAGGAAGTCACTCCTTGGCATTGACCAGTTGCCCATCAACGATCTTCCTTGACAAGCCGGTTTGAGAAAGATCCACCCCAGGATGCGCGTAGGCAACCTGGGCCATGGCATCCTCAAACCCAGCGACATAGGCGTCAGCAACATTGTTGGTGAGCTCCGTCTTAGTCTGATTGAAGAGTTCATCCTTGCGGACTAGCTCTTCCTCCAGCTGACCAAGACGTACCTCCTGCTGGGTTGACCTTTCCTTGAGCCTGGCAATCTTAGCCTTCGACTCTTTTGCCTTCTCCTGCAAGCCAACGACCTTAGTTCGGAGAGTCAAGATCTTCGAGTGAGCACTCAGGGTTTCCTGGGACTTCTCAAACATAAGCGTTTTGGTCTCCTTGTCAGTTTGGCAAAGGGCTGACACCTCAAGATACAGAGTAGTTTCGCGATGCTGGAGCTCGTTGATCTGAAGTGCATGTCGGCTAGCTGCCTCCTTCAGCTCTTGCATTTTACTCAGGTTGAGGCTAGAGGCAACAAGGAAGTCCCCAAGGCACTTGGCTGCGTGCTCTTACAGGGGGTCTTCGTCCATGCTCTCCATCCTCTCCCGGTCTTGGAAGGATTGAAGGGCCCGTTGGAGGAAGGCGGGCAGTTCAGTAGAAGGCGCGCCATGATCACTTTCAGAAGCACTCTCCCCACCACCCTCGTGTACCACGACGTCGCGAGGGGAAGAAGCGCTTGAGGGGTTTTCCCTAAAGGAGGGGGCGCAGTCGTCCGAGGCTGAGTTTGCAGGCACAACAGCATCAGCATCAGCAACAGCATCAGGTGCCCTCGTCCTCAGAGGCAGTGGCCACAGCTACCCCCTTCTGTCTATGATCTACAGGGGTTATTATAAGGGCAAGCACTGAATGATTGCTCCCCCTTGAAGTTAGAATCCAAGTCACAATGAGGGTTAACAACCTTTCATCAAGCTTTAGACCTCCAACCGAGCATGTTCTAACTTGAGCATGTTGATTCTTCAAGCAACTCTTGTAGTATTGGATTTTGTTGAAATCCTCCACTACTCCAAGGTTTTCCTTGTTGATTCTAAGACCAGAGAACTTGAGACCAGCAACAGCAGCCCATACCTCATGAGTTATCTCCATTTCTACACCTTTCACATGAGAAACTAGATTGTTTCCCTCAAACTTTAGATTTGTGTAGAACACCCGTACCAAATCTGGATAAATGTTTCCTTTCATCTCCAAGAACTTTCTGAGAGATTGATCTTTGAGCAGCCTCCTTACATTATCAAGCTTTTGACTTTTCAGCCAATCAAAGCACACAACCTTGGGGTTGTTTATCTTTTTTATACTTGTTTCATACCTATACCTCTCAATGAGATCATTATCTCCAGAAAACCAGCCTTCTAGCCTTCCTCCAAACCTTACACCTCTGGTTTTGACTCTCTTTGAGGTGGGAGGAGTTGATTCCATGATGGCAGAGAAGAAAACAGAGAAAAACTCACTTCACAGATTTTGCAAGAGATGTTGCAAGAGATGTTGCAATTGGTTGTTCTCGAGGAAGAGATCAGCTGCAACAGTTTTTATAGCAGTAAAAGAATCAAATAGCATTCAATGATATGAGTGGGTACCATATTTTCAGAGAGAGAGGACTTGACCCTGCCCTGCATAGAAAACGTCAGAAAAAGCTAAAAAACACATGGTCTTCACATGTGATCTTTGACTAGTCATTAAGGCTCTTGAATTTCCAAGATTTTGGAATATATTCCTTTATGACAGTTGTTAACTTCTCTCTGAACGTGATCAGCTTTCAATCACAGGTTCTTTGACCAAGATTCTCTCTTTGAATTGATCTACAACGGATAGAAATTCAAAATAGCAATTAAATTGATTTCTTCACAGTGTTGTCAGACTCAAAACAATTGGTTGTTTCAAAGAAACAATCGGTTGTTTTTCTGCAGCAGTTAAAACTGATTTTGAAACTTAACCATGAGCAGAAAAAGATCAAAGCTAATGACATTAATCATTTTAAAGAAGATTTTTAACCATGAGAAAGAACTTTAAAACAGAAATTAAGAACAAATAAAGGAAAGTCTTATCCTTATGTTATTTCTTCAATGAGCCATGTGCTTTATGATCAAGAAGCCTCTTTTCACTATTGAGGGTCTTTTGACAGATGAAAAGCATTGATTTAGCTTCAATGATGGTCTTTTTCTTCCAAGAACTTGATCACATGACTTAGTCCTTCACACTTCTTTAGAATTCCTGCACAAGCATGAGTTCAAGCAACAAGATTTGGTCCCTTCACAAATGTGGGTCCAATTGATTTCTTTTTCTCATTTGACACCTCACATCCTTTCGGAATCCATTTCATGTAGCCTCTAGGAACAAAAATTTTTCTTATTTTGAAGAATCTAACCGAATGGCCCTTTTTCATGCAATAAAAGCATGTAACAACCGGTTGTTTCGATTTAACAATCGGTTGTTTTACTGGCTTTCTTGAAATTTTTTTTGAAAACTTATCTTATTGGTTCTGTGGATTTAAACCTAAACTAGCCTTTCCAAAAACACAGCTTTGAGATGCCAAGACATTCTCAAAGTTAGATTTTCCCTTTGAAATCTTGTCCACAGTTTCAACAAGATAATGAACCTTTTTCTCAAGTTTTTCACACTTTTCGCAAATGAGAGTGTCACACTTGCAAGAAGTATTTTTGAAATGATTTTCCAGATTTTTGAAATCATTTTTAGATTTTTCAATCTCATCTTCAAGTGATTTCACTCTCTTTTCTAGCCAGTTGTTAAGTTCTTTCAATCGGTTCTTTGAAAGAACCAATCGATTAGCTTCATCATGAGTTTCTTGAAAAGCTTCAAGCAACTCACTATAATTTTGTTCATTTAAAGAAGCACATGAACTAACCTCACTTGAGCTGCAAGATTCATCATCATCTTCAGCAATCAAGCAGATGTTTGCTTTCTCATCTTCACTTGATGAAGAGTTTGATGATGATACCTCATTTTCATCCCAAGTTATGTAGGCTCTCTTTGTCTTGCCTTTCTTTTCTTCGTAGCTAGGCTTTTTCTCCTTGCTCTTGTTTGGACAATCTGCCTTTATATGACCTTGCTCACCACAACCAAAACAAGTATAGTTATTGGAATTAAAATCATTGGATTTCTTGTTTCCATACCTATCTTTGTTGTTATCCTTGTTGCGGTTTCTCTTCAAGAATTTGCTGAACTTTCTTGACAGCAAGCTAAGGTTTTCCTCATCACTATCATCATTGGATTCTTGTTAGCCTTTGTGCTTGGAAGCTTTTAAGGCTATGCTCCTTGTGTGCTTATCTTCGTTTTCTTGAACATTGAGTCTATTCATCTATAACTCATGTTCCCTAAGCTTTCCAAACAAAGAAGTCATACTTAATGATGTTAGATCTTTAGATTCGGAAATAGCAGTTACCTTTGGTTGCCATGCTCTATCAAGACATTTCAAGATCTTTATGTTCAGCTCTTCCTTTTCAAAGGTCTTGTCAAGGCTCATGAGATGATTTATGATGTGAGTGAATCTTTTCTGCACCTCAGCTATTGTTTCACCTTTAAGCATTCTGAACATCTCATACTCTTGGATTAGAGTATGCTTCCTAGCTCTTTTCACCTCATTTGTCCCTTCATGAGTGACTTCCAAGGTGTCCCACATTTCTTTTGATGATTTGCATTGAGAGACCCTGAAAAACTCATCAGAATTTAAAGCAGAGGTTATTATAGTTTTGGCAATGCAATCGAATTTGGCCTTTTTGCTTTCTGAATCAGTCCATTGAAACCATGGCTTTTCAATGACAGATCCATCTTTTTCAAACTTTGGGACAAAAGGACCATTTTCAATTGCATCCCAAATTCCTTTGTCAAGAGATTCCATAAAGATTTTCATTCTTACTTTCCAAAACTGGTAGTTCAAACCACAAAACAGAGGTGGTCTGTTAATTGAAGCACCTTCCCCAAAAGGTAGTCTATCAGCCATTTTAAAAATAGTTTTAGGATCAACTTGAATAACTTTCAAGAACCAAGCTTTGATACCAATTGTTAGAATGGATGGCTTTAAACTAGAGGGGGGGTGAATTGTTCAAAGAGAAACAATTGATAAAGAATGGATGGCTTTAAGTCAAGAATGAAATTCTCTCAAGAAACAATTGATAAAGAATTCAGTTTACCAAAACAGCAAGCAAAAACTGCAGTACCTAAAAAACAATCAGTTGTTCACAGAAACAATCGGTTGTTTATACCAACAAACAACAAACAAAACTGAATTTAAAGAGATTAAGGATAGAGAGATTGCACACAGATGTTTATACTGGTTCACTCTAAACCCATAGCTACATCCAGTCTTCTCAGAAACCCTGAGGAAATCCACTAAGCAACCACACCTTGATCACTTACACCACAACCAAGAAAGTGACCTTGAACACCTCAAGACACACACTCTTCTTGGCCAACACACCAACACTAAGATTGTTGATCTTGATCCCCTCAAGAACACAGCCAATCTCAGCAAACACAGAAACGAAACTTTTTCAACAGAGTACAAGGATTACACTTGTTACAAAAGATAATCTGAAATCAATACAAGCAGAATCCTATCCCACACACTTTGATCAATCACACAACTCTAAGCAATCTCAGCTCTTTGAAAGAACTCAAAATCTCTTTTCAAAATCTTGTAAAAGATTGTTACTCAAATCTGTTTTTCTGAATTTATTCAAAGATGTTGTTTGTCATCAAATCTTAACAAACTCTTAAATTGCATTTAAAGATCTGTCAAAGCATTTAATGACTGGAGCGTAAGCAGTTAAATCATTTAAAGCTCAGTCAAAGATAAAACGGTTTTTCTGTTATGGTCCCAAAACAAACAATCGGTTGTTTTGGTTTTAACAGCTCAACCATTTGAAAAACAATTTTCAATCTTTTCTAAAAATATCTAAGTATAAACAATCGGTTGTTTCAACAAAACAATCGGTTGTTTTAACTTAGTTTGAAAAGCATTTTTCTTTCAAAAAGATTGAGAATGACTATGCTTTGGATTCAATCAAAGAGGTGGATTACATACACAATCTACCCCAGATCCTAACTAAAACAGCACAGCAACAGCAAGCTCAGCCAAGACTTCAACATACTTCAAAGGGTTTGGATTCTTCAAAGCTTGAACACCACTTGGTTCAACAGATCACGCTTAGAAAGAAGTTACAACAGTCATAAAGGAATATATTCCAATATCTTGGAAATTCAAGAGCCTTAATGACTAGTCAAAGATCACATGTGAAGACCATGTGATTTTCTGCTTTTTCTGACGCTTTTTCTGTGCAGGGCATGGTCAAGTCCTCTCTCTCTGAATATTCGGTACCCACTCCTGCTAAAAACTGTTGCAGCTCATCTTGTTGAACCAAGTTGTGTTCAATGTTTTGAAGAATCCAAATCCTTTGAAGGATGATGAAGCCTCTGCTTTGCTTGATGCTGTTGTGCTGGTTTAAGCTTTGTTCTGGGGTAGTTTAATGTTGTAATCAACCCTTGGATTAAATCTCAAAGCAATTAGCATCTCATTTTGACAAAGCAAAATGTTTTTCAAACTAAGTTGAAACAACCGATTGTTTTGTCGAAACAACCGATTGTTTACACTTAGATGTTTTGAGAAAGTTTGAAAACTGTTTTTGAATGGTGTATTTTGTTAAGTAACAAAACAACCGATTGATTCGAGGAAACAATTGATTGGTTTAAAACCATAACAGAAAAACTCTTTTCTTTAACTGAGCTTTAAATGCTTTAACTGAATACGCTCCAGTCATTAAATGCTTTGACCAATCTATTTTAAATGCAATTAAGAGTTTGTTAAGATTTGATAACAAACTATATTCTTAGATATATTCTGAAAAACTGTTTTTAAGTTTTAAGAATCTTGAAACAAAGTTTTTTATCTAAGAGTTTTTCAAAGAGTTCTGAGATTGCTAAAGAGTTGAGAGATTAATCAAGGTGCTGAATAGGATTTTGCTTGTATTGATTTCAGATTTTCATCTGTAACAAGTGTAATCTTTGTAAACTGCTGAACAATTCGTTTGTGTGTGTTGCTGAGATTGACTGTGTGTTCTTGAGGTGTTCAAGATCAACAATCTTAGTGTTGGCCAAGGAGAGTGTGTTTCTTGAGGTTTTTCAAGGTCATTCTCTTGGTTGTGGTGTAAGTGATCAAGTGGTGATTGCTTAGTGGATATCCTCAAGGTTTCTGAGAAGACTGGATGTAGCTCTGGATTGGAGTGAACCAGTATAAACAACTGTGTACAATTTCTCTATCCCTATCTCTTTAATTCAGTGTTGATTTTTTGGAACTGGTATAAACAACCGATTGTTTCGCTAAAACAACCGATTGTTTTTCCAGCTTTGTGCTTTTGCTATTTGTTTTGGAAAAAACTGAATCCTTAATCAAGGTTCTATCAAAGAATTTTCATTCTAAGTTTAAAAGTTTTCAAAAATCCATCTTAAACAATTCACTCCCCCTCTCGTTTAAGGCCATATATTCTAACACATCTCTTCCACAAGAACAACCCATTGCAATATCTCTTGCAACATCTCTTGCAAAATCTGTGAGTGAGCTTTTCTCTGTTGTTCATCTATGCCATCATTCAACTCCTCCCACCTCAAGAAGAGTCAAATCCAGAGCTGTAAGGTCTGGAGGAAGGCTTGAAGGATGGTTTTCGGGTTACAATGATCTAATTGAGATATATAGATTTGAGACTAGCACCAAAGTGATAAACAACCCTAAAGTTGTTTGTTTTGATTGGCTGAAAAGTCAAAAGCTAGACAATGTAAGAAAGCTCCTCAAAGATCATTCCCTTAGAAAGTTCTTGGAGATAAAAGGGAATATCTATCCAGATTTGATAAGAGTTTTCTACACAAATCTCAAGTTTGAGGGAAACAACCTTGTTTCTCATGTAAAAGGTGTAGATATGGAGATTACACATGAAGTGTGGACTACTGTAGCTGGTCTAAAGTACTCAGGCCTCAGAATTAACAAAGGGAACCTTGGTGTAGTGGAGGACTTCAACAAAGTTCAATACTACAAGAGTTGCCTGAAGAACCAAAATGCACAAGTTGGGACTTGTTCGGTTGGTGGCTTAAGACTTGATGAAAGATTTCTAGCTCTCATTGTGACTTGGATTTTAACTCCAAGGGGAAGCAATCATTCTGTTCTCACTGAGGAAGATCTGGTGTACATCTTCTGCATTATGAAGAAGATCATAATTAATTGGATACACATCATCAAAGAGCACATGCAAAAGACAATGAGGTTAAGTGACTATCGTTATCCATATGCTGTTTTGATTTCTAAATTTCTGTACTATTTTGAAGTGAACCTAGAGGATGAAACATCTGAGTTGGTCAAGTCAACTCAAGAGTTGAACAATGGATCTCTCAGCAAAATGGGTTTCACCAAAGTAGGTGGCAAATGGATTAGCAAAGATGGTGACTTTGGAGCCTCATCTAGTGTTGCTGCTGATCATGAACAAGATGAACCTGCTGATATGGATTTTCAACATGAAGATTTACCTGAAGCACATCAAGATGTTGGACCTAGTGCTGTTTCTGGAAATCAAGAAGAAAGAATGCAATCGATGTCTTCTTTTGAAGAACTCATGATGAATAGGCTTGATACCTTTGCGAAGAATCAAAGGAATCTCCATGATCTTTGTGTCAGCAATTTCCAGAGGATTGATAATAGGTTTGACAGTATGGATGCACGTTTCATGACACTAGATGAACAAATTGAAGCAGTACAGAACCAAATCTTTGATATTCAATATGTTGATGATGATGATGAATGAAGAAAAACAATCGGTTAATGTATCGAAACAACCGATTGTTTTTTGTGGTTGTATCAGTTTTCTATTCTTTCTGCTTTTGTTGTTTTATATGTGATGTATTGAGAACAAATATCTTGTTTATTTCTTCTGTTTGTCTATTTGTGAAGACAAATAGGGGGAGATGTATGTTGTGTTTAATGTTTGTTTGGTTTTTATTTCTGAAAAACAGTTTGGATGAGTGAAACCTTATAGGTTTTTGCTCCTATATTTTGTTTGATTGTTTGCTCTGATATTATGTTCAAAATTTCTATATTTGTCTCTGTGCTAACCAAATATCAGAAGTTCTGTGTTCTGCTTAAAATTATGCTTTGCATGAACTGCTTAAGATTCAATCAGGTACAACACAAGCATCAGGGATTTATCTTCATCAAATAGGGGGAGATTATTGAACCAAGTGGTGTTCAAGCTTTGAAGAATCCAAAACCCTTTGAAGGATGTTGAAGGGTTGTGCTTGATGTTGCTGAGTTGTCTTAGATAGGATCTGGGGTAGTTTGAGTTTTGTATTTCACCCTTGATCGAATCCAAAGCATAGGCATTCTCAATCTTTTTAAAAGAAAAGTGTTTTTCAAACTAAGTGAAAAACAACCGATTGTTTTGTCGAAACAACCAATTGTTTTATACTTAGGTGTTTTTAGAAAAGATTGAAAATTGTTTTTCAAATAATTGAGTTGTTAAAACCAAAACAACCGATTGTTTGTTTTGGTACCATAACAGAAAAGTGGTTTTTGTTTTTGTTTTTAATTATTAATAACAATATGGTACAAATCAAGCAATCTCAAATAAGTACTACTTGTGACTTTGTTTATTGTAATTCAATTTACTTGTGTAACATAAACTATTTCTAATTGAACAACCATATTAGGAATGTAAATATGGTTTACAGGTTGAACCTGATGAACTGTTTCATTCATACAATTAAGAAGGGTGTTTGGGTTGACACCCATGCTTGTGAGACGTATATAAGTTATTTGTTCAATTTTTCTTTAATTTATTTATGTTTATCATGTAATTTCCTAACATTTGCATCTTTTGATGATGGTGTAGGAAAACTACCACGAGCGCTTGAGGGTCATTCAATCACAGAGTTCTTAAGGATCAATCAGTGATTTTGACCAACTAGATGCAGCAACCAAGCTTCAGGCTTAGAAGGATGTTGTTGGAGGGAATAATATGTTGAGATTATGAGAGTCTAAGTTAAAGAGGGGTGAATTGTACTTAAGGAAATTTTCGCAAAAATACTATTTAAATAATCCTGACAAAAAAAGAATAGATTGATTTAAAGAAAAACAGATTGATTTCCTTATTTCACGAAGTAGTTTCATAAATACAACAAATTAGTTTTAGAATCAACAAATTTTATTTCTGAGTTATCAATTTTGATCTTTATACAATGAACTGTTAAGAACAAAATCAAGAATAAATGCTTTGAAAACAATGAAATATCAAAGATTCAATTTAGTTTCAAAAACCAAGATCTTGAAAAACAAATCAAGTGAGATGAGATCTTTCTTTCAAATTTAAAGAACAATAGTTTTAAAACTCACAATTTCAATTATCTATTTAAACCAGTTCTGGAAAGATTGATCAAGAATAAGCATAAATTAAATCAGCAACTACTTTTCTTTTAAAACCATATTATATATGAAGAGTTAAAAACAATTCTTAAATCAATATTGCTTTCATGAGACTAATATTTAAGAATAAATTTTTCAAAGATTAAGGTTTCCCACGGGTTCCAAGATTGCTTAAAGACTTGTTAAATTCTGGAAAATAGAATGTGATTTATGTCAATACAGCAGTTAAAACAACAGATTGAATTTTAGAACAACAAATTTATTTTATCACAGATATCCAGATTTCAGTTTTTGAATGCAGTGATTTAGAAAGAAGAGAAGCACACACAGATTCATATTGGTTCACTCAATGTGAGCTACATCCAGACCCACCTTACACTAATATGGATTATGCTAGAACCACAACAATCTTTACAAAAAAATTACAACCAAACTACTTATTGAACCCTACAAAAACTAAAAATACAAACTGAAATACCCTATTTTAGCAGCTTTCTACCTTCAAGAAACACTATCAAGAAGCATACACAAACACTTTTACAAAGAAAGAAAGTTTGGAAAGAAAACAACTTTATTGCAGACTCAAGAGTTCAAACCAAGAACCTCACAGCTACAGCACTTGACAGAACCTTGAATCCCAAGCCAAAAGGAACCAACATAAGAACACTTAAAAGTTTTTTAAAAAAACTTTCAAAAACTAAGTTCACTTGAAAACTGTATGCACTTTGTATAAGCAAGGGATGATTTGACCTGAGATTAAGGTCATTTTTTATAGGTTTCGGATCAAAACAGTTTTCCTAAAAAAGAGTTAAAAAATGTTATGAAACAACATATTGAAGTTTAAAAGAACAGATTGCATTTTGAAAATACATTTGGTGGTAACATAACCACTTTCTAATTAGTTGAAAACTGAAAGTGTGAACAAAACAAAATTTTGGAGTTAAAACAAAATTTTGAAAAAGCAAAACAGTTTTGATGCAATACCAATGAATCAATTGTTTTGTCAAACAACAGATTAAATTTGTGTGTAGTGAAAGTTTTTTAAAAAAACTTGGAGTAGATTCTTAAAACTCTTTTTAAGAGACCCTTGTGCTTAAGTTCATCACCATGGCTATGAGATATGAGTTTGAATCAAAGTGCAACATTTTACTTAAATCAAAGGACTGCATAGTGGGAGGACACTGTCGGACTGATGCAGCAACAACTGACCTTGATGATAGAGCAACAACATACTAGCTCATTCCACCACCAATATGCAAAACATCATGATCACTAGCTCATTCTTTAAAGTTCATCCCAAAAATGTTAGTTTCATTAGTTCACACTTCATAACTTGCACTCAATGTTTTATTTATTGAAATAGTTTGCATTGTTTTCACAGACAAATTTCATGGACGATATCAATGCTCATTATAATGCATGGGAAACTTATCTTCTCCTCTTGTATCTTCTACTTTTTTAATTACTTTTTGTACACTTTTTTATTTTTACTTTGAATCAAGTTTGATACATTATTGTACTTTTACAATTGTTTATGTAATTGTACATTTTACGTAACTCGTGCCTCATATTGCTTTTCGATTTACAATTACAATGGTAGGAATTGAAATAGTATGAAAACTTCATTTTATACTTATATTTGGATTTTCAATTCAAATATTTATTGGATTTTGTATTGTAATTAATATTTTAAATTCAATTAAATTTTCATGGAGGATTAAATTCACTAAAATTGGATGGTTTTAAAATATAATTTGGTAGGTTCAAATTGAAATTTTGGTTTTAACATATTTAGGTACTCATTAGGATTTCATATTTAACTTTTTTTCCTTTCTGATTGCTTATGTGTGGACTAAACCCACTCTATTTTTTCTTATTCTTTAGCGTGGGCTAAGCCCACTCTATTTTGTTTTTCAATTTTGTTTAGCATCTTCTTTTGCATTGGTTAAGCCCACTCTAACCTTTGTCTTTTGCGTCAACCTATATATGGACTAAGCACACTCTAATTTTTTATTTATTTTTGGTTTGCGTGACCCATTAATTTTGTTTTTAAATTACAAATTAATTCCTATGGCGTAGTCTAGACTAGCGTAATTTTTTTTTCATTTGTGTGGATTAAACCACGCTAAAGCCCACATATAAACAAGTTACTATAATATTAAACATCCACTTAACATAGAATAGATTATCGCTATGTGTGTTGGTTCCACACTTCAATGCTAAACTCACTAGATTTCTTGATTTTAGAGTCGGTTGGGAGATCGACACACTGTCCACACATAAGCATTGATTTTCCCATTTTTACGTCTATTTTTGGCCAAATTTATTTTATTATATTCGTGTAGTGATTATTTATTGATAGACAATAATCAACATATTTTAGTTTATTTACTAAACATAGAATTAAAATTGAAAAATAGTTTTTTTTTCTTTTATCTTCAAAAAATTATTTTCTTAAAAGTAATCTATGGTTTCTTAAAAATTGAAAGTAATAAAATAAATAATGATGTGTAACATAATAGCTTTTATAAAAAAAAAATTATATACTAATTGATATCTATAGATAGATTTAACATCTTTCTTTTCATAATTAACAAATTTATCAAAAAGGTTAAATTCTATAATTCTCATCCAACATTCTAAAAAGTTAATTATTTTACAATAGAAAAATTTAATTTCTTTTAAATATATAATTGCAGAAAGCACAAATGTTTTAAAGGAAAAATCTCATCATATAAGATAAAAACCATAAGATTAAAACAAAACACTTATGATGAATAAAAAGATCTAAGGGAGTCTCTTACAAATAAATAAACAGGCATATAACTATTTAACACATCAATGCTCACAAGTAAGAATAAGAAAAAAGATGAAAAATTTCAAATAGAGTTATTACACCAAATTATCTCCCTCCCTCTCTAGACTTATATATTATTAACTGTTGAAAATGAAAATCATCATCAACCCAATCGGACAGAAAAATGAATTATTAATTTTAATTTCAATATCCAAAAACATGTACTTTGGTGAATATGTCAAAAACATAATAGTTATTTTTTCCCTCTCTCTTTCTATTTGGTATCGTATTTAGTAAGAAGTCTCCCTTACCAACACAACCCTAATATAATATCTTCTCTATTTAAACGAGACAAATAAACTCTATATATTTGAATATATTCTCTATTTAAATGAGACAAATAAACTATATATCTTTTAGTATATTCTCTATTTAAATAAGACAAATAAACTTTATATATTCGAGTATATTATCTATTTAAATGAGACAAATAAACTCTATATATTTTAATATATTATCTATTTAAATGAGACGAATAAACTATATATCTTTTAGTATATTCTCTATATAAATGAGACAAATAAACTTTATATATTTAAGTATATTCTCTATTTAAGTGAGACAAATAACTCTATATATTTGAATATATTCTCTATTTAAATGAGACAAATAAACTCTATATATTTGAATATATTCTTTATTTAAATGAGACAAATAAACTTTATATATTTCAGTATATTGTCTACCTAAATACCCTAAAAAACCAAACAAGGGTAAAGATTGGAAATGCAAACAAAAATGAATATTCGTGAGTTGAAGATGAATATTCCAATATACTTGGCTATGGCTCACACTATAGCTACCATTATCTATTCATTAGATTATCTCTGGCCATGAACTATTTTGTGGTGATTATTGTGTTGTCTCAGTTTCTGACTTTGTTTGTTTCAGTTTACTTTGTAAGAACCTAATGCCAAAAGTCTTTGGTAAACAAGGGTACTAAGTTTCCAGCATTTAATGAATAGGTAAAAAATTTATTAAATAAAAATCAACATTAAAGATTAATTTTAAAGTTAATAGTTATTTTTTTTAGTTACATAATAATTTATAAATTTTACTAATAACAAAAAAGTATTATATATTAATAACTTTTTTATTTTTAAAATATATCTAAAATAATTAATTTAGTGATCAATTATTTTATTTTTAAAATTAACTTTTATTTAATAATTTTTTAAAGTAATTCATAACAACTTTATTATAAATTGGACTTGGATAACTATAGTAATCCCTAACGTCGGTGAAAGTGCAAATCTTTTCTGAAGATGAACAAATATCTTGGCAATGCAAAGGCCAAAATGTTCAAAATCAAACTAACCATGATCAGAACTTGACAAATTACTGCAACACCATCTTCATAATCACACGACCGACAATGCCACAAATAACTCAACACGTGTCCAGAATTTAGGATGAACAAAGGATAATAACTTGTCTTCTAGACAACATACAAATAATTCTCTATCTGTTTAGGTGTGTTTTCTCATAAAATCAGAATCACTTTAATAATTTATTCACTATTACAAAATATCAATCACTATTACAAAATATCAAAATCGTGAGTAGAAAACTGTTATTAAGAAAAAGTGAAAGCAATTTCGTAATCATATTGTTTTTCTAACAACGATTATGAGGAAATTGTTGCTAAAAATGATTTGGAAAAAATTATGGTTAAAAACTTTTTTGAGAAAGATATAAAGACGGTTTTGGAAGGAATCACCGTTAAAAATTGTTTTGGAGAGATATAAAGATGGTTCTGAGAGGAACCGTCATTAAAAAGTGTGAAATTTCTTCAAAAAGTGTTGTGTTAGGCGCGTCTCCCTTTCTTATTTTGTTTCGGACTCATTCTTCTCAATACACTCATTTCTCTCACTCTCACTATCACACTCTTCTCTATGTCACACTCTAGTTGCAACCTCTACCACACCACAAAATCGTCACTGTTCAACCGACTTCCGTGCAACCTCTACCACATCGCAAAAACATTGTCGCGCAACCTACATCACACCACACGACCTCCATCACTCCAGCCACGTGACCTCGCCCTAGTCGCACCACACCGAAAAAGTGTTAGCTCGTATGACACCGCAACCTTCGCCCTCAACCCCAACCGCACCGCATCGAAAATGGTCCAACTCTGCAAGCACTGCCTCAACCGCAACCTCGGCGCTCAGCCGCCCCCATTGGAATTCTTCCCTCCAATGGCCACCGAACACCTCTTCCGCGCTAGATTTTTTTATTTATTTATTATTTGTTGAATTAACGACGACTTTTAAAAGTGTTGTAAATATTAATTTAGAACAACAATTTTTAGAATCATCGTTATAATTTGTTGATTTATAACGACACCAAAATTAACGATGATTTTAGAATCATCTTCAAATGTTCTTGTTAAGCGTCGTTAAAACTATTTTCTGCGGTAGTAATTTTTAATTCAATTTTATATTATACACATTACTAAATAAAATTTTAATTATAATAAAGAATAACTCAAGAACTTGAATAGTTGTATCTAAATGTTTTTCTATCATATGCTTTTAAGGCAACACATGTTGTTTAAGTCTTTTCTTCTTGTAATTTAATAGTATTTCTTTCAATTTATCTGATTTTTTAGGTTATATATATATATATATATATATATATATTAAAACTTAAAATTATTACAATAAATTATTTTTATTCTAATATTTATGGAGTTTCCTATTTTAATTTTTTTTTCACAATATTAATTAAATGTTAGATAAAAGTTAGCTATAATTAATTTGAAAGAAGAAAAAGTAATACAAATCTTTTAAAAATTCTACAATAAAAAGAAAACAAAATTACCTATTTACACCTCTGTCATTAAGGAAATGTTAATTCAGAATGTAAAACTTTTATTTTAAAAGCATTATAATCCAAATTTTTCCTAAGGAGAATTTCTTTATTATGAACAAGTTGGTTTAATATGAAAATTATCTAATCCAAATTTAAAAGGGGTGTAAGATAAGATTGTTTAGGTAGAAGAAGAGATAACATGTTTAATCAATAAGTTGAGTCTAGTGGTCCATGATATGTGCCAAGGATAGAGACAAGCTTGATCCATATGCAGATGCAGTTAACATGAGATGCCATACTGGGTCCATGTTTATCATATAGTAAAAAATGGCTAAATGCATAGCATTTTTTTTGGTCCACAAAGGCAATCCATATACGTGGCAGATCAATTAACACTACCCCTTTTCATCTGATTCTATATAATACCTCCATCCATTACCCTTTAATCTGCACTTTACAGCCCTTTTACAATAAACTACTTTTGCTTTATATCTGTGATTCATTTCCAACTTTTGTTGTTTGGTGAGGAAAATTTTGCTTTGGTGTTCATCATGCTAGAAGGCAAGGCTGTGATTGGTGAGACTGACATGCTTCAGACCATGCAGCAAGATGCCTTGGATTTAGCTTCCAAAGCACTTGATGTCTTTGATGTCACTGAAGCCATTGAGATTGCCAGATTTATAAAGAAGGTAAATTGAAAAGAACAGTCTCACAAACATCTTTTTATCATGAAAAAACAATAACAAAGTTTGAACATATAAGATTTCACATGAACTGCTTAAATCCTCTCAGTACTGACTCTTGTAAAGTTTGCTGATATGTTGTTTGCTAAATTAAATAAATGTGCATTACTTTTTTATGATTTTGATAACTATTTATTAGTATATGCTTCTTGAGTTTAGTAACAACAAACCATCCTAAGTATGATTTATTAGGAAAATCAATATGCAAATGAATCACATGATTAGATAATAGTATATATCAGTGCATTCCAATCAAAATCTTTTTGTTTACTGTTTGGTAATTGTCTTTGAGTTGTTACTGCAGGAATTTGATAGGATGCATGGACCTGGTTGGCAGTGTATTGTAGGCACTGATTTTGGTTCATTTGTGACCCACTGTTGTGGCTGTTTCATCTATTTCTGCTTAGGCAACTTGGCCATTTTACTCTTCAGGGGCTCAGCTGCTCCAGAGGCACATGAAAATCAGTTCTCAGCTGTAGAGGCAGCCAAAGCATAATTTCATTGCTTAATTTCCCCTCTTCTATACTTTTATGTTTGTGTTCATTCTATGATAATTGATTTAGAAAGAAATGGAAGGTTTGAGAGAGAAACAATATGAAAGAGGCCTATATATATTTTATACAATTGCAAGTTACTAACATATTTTTTGTTGACAAATATGTTTTATTTAGATGTCAATTATTTTGCCTATTTATCTCAAAAAGTATAAATGTTTTCAGTTGTCCTCATAGAAGTGCAAACCTCAAATAGAACAATAATAACAATAACCTTGTCCCTCATATTAATAATAATAATAATATAATAATAATAATAATAATAATAATAATAAGGATTGTGAGGCAGAACCTGGATTTGGGTTCAGTTGAGTTTTATATAAACTCTACAATGCGTAAATTTCTAGTCAAGCTTGATTTTGTGGTGGCGTATAAAGTAAAAAAAAAAGGGTTTTTTTATGTTTGTTTTTCCGTGTGAAAGAAAGATGGAGATGATGTACAAATATAAGTTTAATGATGAGAAGACAATAGGGCTGATTCACCACATCAATTCAAAAATCAGATGGAATATTCGTTTTTTTAGGAATTGAAGGAAATAAGAGAAGGTAAAAGGTTGTAGCAACTGATTGAACGTAATTGTACAAGATTGCAAAACTGATCTTATTCATTTTGATTTACTCAATCATATATATAATAAAATTACAATTACTGGAAGCTATAAAATATGAATACTAACAGGTGGCCTGTAAACTAACTGATCCGATCGGTCATCGGTAGTCGATGACGTCAGCAGCAGATAACCACGTGGACCACTCGCAGGGTGACACGTGGATCAGGTGGCAGAGAAATCAAGGAGGAGATCACCCAGAACGGTGATCGGTGGTCAATAACCGAGTGGCCACCGACAGATCAGTTCCAAGATAAACACCCGGGGGAGAACGCGAGAAGCAATAGAGCACCGATCAGTCATCGGGTGCATGGTCATCGGGGTTTCGTGTTACACGCAGTTAAACTGGGACTGAGATTCCCAGCGAGAGCGTTACGCATGGACCTCGCATGATCATACCTCAGAGAAAGAAGAGCTCCTCACCGGTAGAATCGTGCACGAGAGTGGCCTGAGGGAGTTAGTAAACCAGTCAGTGATTGGTGACTCTCTCAACCCATTACGTGCCTGACATCGTGAAGGGGAAATCGTGTATGCAGAGAGCAGTGCTTGGTGAGTGTGCCTAGTCCAGCCACACTTGGCGTTCTCCTGGGAATGTGCGATTCACCCAGATGGAAGAAATGCGCTAAGTTACTCCGCAAGGGAATAACTTAGGCGCACAAAGAGATGCGCTAGAGCCCTTCAGGTAGTGGCACATGTACGGTTAGATGTGAGTTGCATGCCTCCACGTGTCACTGTCTGAGAGGGGCGCGACCCAGATAAAGGTGCACTCCGTATCGTGAAAGGTACAGACAGAAAACCCAGACACCCACGACCCTGACTGTGGTACGTTTTCGTACAAAAGCATAACAGAATTCTGACACACGCAGAGAACAGCGTAACAGAATTCTGTTAGGCACAGACACAGAGGGAGATAAAAAGAGAATCAGAGAGAAATACACACACATTACTTTTGTTAGTGATTCTGTGATCTAACTTGAGCGTCAGAGTGCAAACGGCCGCTAGAGGCGTTGTCTGTGTGTTTGCAGGTTGCATTCGGAGTTCCCAGAGGAGGAGGTTCTAAGAGTATTCTTGCAGATAACACAGTTGCATAGGCGGGGCAAGGAAGCGACAAAGCAATTCCTCCACGCTCGAGTTGTCGACAGGATCACTGACCATTAATGCAATATAACGGTAAAATAGTTTAAGGGTAATAAAATCAGAATTAATAATAATAAAATCTGAATTAATAACCAACATCCTCCCTTAATTCTGATTTGGAACAATCTTCCCAATTTGAGTCATGATATTGTTTTTCTCAATCGCCATCAATTCTTCATTCATAGCCTTTTGCCATTTAGGGTGTTGAATGGCATCGGTAAATCCCACAAGTTCTGATTCTGCAAGAAAAGCAAAGTGAAACAAATCTCCATTGTCATCAACTTCATCATCAAGATTTACTTCGCAATCTTGAAGATGTACAGGTTGTCGTTGTTGCCTTCTTGGTCGCTCCATCATAGTTGCAATTGGAGTTGCAACTTCAGGTTGAATTACAACTTCAGGTTGAACTGCAGATGCTTCAATAGTGACTTCATCTTCCACATCATTGTTCAAAACGTAAATATATCGTTTTTTTAATCCATTTCAATTGTTGCATTCCATTGTCATTCCTCATCTTCGAAAAATGTAACATCACAACTAACAATCACCTTCTTTGTCATTGGATTGTACAGTTTGTATCCCTCATGCTTATATCCAATGAAAATGGTCTTCAGTGCCTTATCATCCAACTTCGATCTTGCTGCCTTGGGAACATGAGCATAAGTAATTGACCCAAATACCTTCAAGTGTTGCACATTGGGTTTGAATCCACTACATGCCTCAATCGAAGTTGTGTTAGGAACACTCTGAGTGGGTGATCTGTTTATCAAATATACCGCACATGTTACGGTCTCAGCCCAAAAATAATTTGGCATACCTTTCGCTTTAAGCATGCTCCTCGCCATGTCCATGATTGTTCTATTCTTTCTCTCAGCAACTCCGTTGTGTTGAGGTGTGTAGGGGCAAGTTATGTTATGTTGCAACCCAAGTTCTTCACAGTGCCTCTTGAATTCATTAGACTTGTACTCACCTCCTCCATCACTACGCACCATCTTAATTTTTCTGTCACTCTTTCTTTTAACAAATGCTTTAAATATTTTAAAGCAGAGGAATACCTCATCCTTGCTTTTCAATACATAAATCCAGGTTTTCATTGAAAAATCATCAATAAAGGTTAGAAAATACTTATTACCTCCAACTGATGATATGTTCATCGGGCCACAAACATCTGTATGGACAAGCTCCAAAGGAAATTTTGCA
This sequence comes from Phaseolus vulgaris, assembly GCF_000499845.2. Taxonomy (NCBI): domain Eukaryota; kingdom Viridiplantae; phylum Streptophyta; class Magnoliopsida; order Fabales; family Fabaceae; genus Phaseolus; species Phaseolus vulgaris. The sequence continues at coordinate 35,006,751 of NC_023749.2, read as the reverse complement.
CGCCAAGGCTCCTTAACAAATGGTATCCTGTGATTCTTTCAAAAAATGCAAGTCTCACACAATTGATCAGGGTGATGAATATGGGGTAAACCATTCACTAAATTTCTTTTGGAAAGATTTTCCAAACTCTGAAAATTTAAGTGCCCAAAGCGTAAATTTCATAACCACGATTCGTTATTCACTATTGCATTCAAGCACTTGAAATCACCCATATGAATATCTACTGGAAACATGCGGTTTTTTGATAAAAAGGGTTTTAAGACAAATTACCTTTTTTATCAAAAAGTGAGAATTTATTTTTAACTATGTGCATCACGTAACCCTTCTTGGCCAGTTGTCCCATACTCAACAGATTACTTTTCATATCAGGTACATAGAAAACATCATAGAAGTACTTGTGATCACCATTCTTCAATGTGATAAGAATTCGCCTTTTTCCAGTCACCGGAACGAACCTGCCATCACCGAATTTCACTTTTGTGCGAAATGAATCATCCAAATCCGCAAACAGATCCTTCTGACCACACATATGATTCGTGCAACCTGTATCCAAATACCAAGTCTGATTGTTTGGGGTTTCATTTGATGTGGCTGCCATTAGTAGTGTATGATCCTCTTCATCTTGTACGTGATTACTATCTTCTTGAGCACAATTGGCAGCATGATTATCACCTTTTGATTTGCACTAATTTGCATAATGGCCATGTTTATGGAAATTATAACACTCAACATTTGATTTATTATAAATGTCTCCTCATTCTCCACGACCACATTCCCCGCGTCAAGCGCCTCCATGATTCTGGCCACCACGACCTTTGCTGAAATAGCTACCATGTTTATGATAGCTTGTTCAATTGAGGCTTGTGCTTGTGAAGCTTGTTCAATTGATTTTTCAATATTATTGTCATTCATCCGCTGCTCATGTGCTCGTAGGGAACAAGACAATAACCTTACTATCATTTTTGAAATGTCATTGGCCTCTTCAATTGCGGCAACAACATGTTCAAATCTGGGAGTTAAAGACCTCAAAATCTTTTCCACCTTTGCCTGCTCCGAATGTGTTTCACCATTACTCTTCATCTGATTTGTCAAGGCAAGAACTTTGTTTATATAGACATCAATAGTCTCTGTGGTTTCCATCTGCAACAATTCATATTGACGTCTTAGGGTTTGAAGACGCACCCTCTTAATCTTGTCATCACCTTTATAATTGTTTGACAAAATGATCCAAGCCTCACTTGCAGTTGTTGCTCCTTCTATCTGCTCAAATGTCTCGTCATTCTTCCCTTGATGAATGAGATACAAAGCTTTATTGTCCTTCTTCTTCTAGTCACGATGCGCTACTCGTTGTGCCTCAGTTGCATTATCACCTAATGCAGACACTCCACTCTCAACGACATCCCATAACTCATGATAATCAAACAAAACTCTCATTTGCACACACCACCGATTGTAATTTTTTCCATCAAGGATAGGGATTGATAATTGGGTAGAGTTCATGATAACAGACTAGCTCTTGATACCAGTTGTAGGAACTAATTGAAGGAAATAAGAGAAGGCAAAAGGTTGTAGCAACTGATTGAACGTAATTGCACAAGATTGCAAAACTGATCTTATTCATTTTGATTTACTCAATCATATATATAATAAAATTACAATTACTGAAAGCTATAAAATAGGAATACTAACAGGTGACCTGTAAACTAACCATTAATGCAATATAACAGTAAAATAGTTTAAGGGTAATAAAATCAGAATTAATAATAATAAAATTTGAATTAATAACCAACAATTTTGTCCTTAATGATTTAAAAAACTTTGTGTTTTTTATATTCATATTCGTAAGTTAAATTACAAAGTTCTAGATATATAAGTTAAGAACTAATATGTTACTTTCAGATTTGGCCATTCAAAAGCTTACTTGATTAGCATAAATGACATTTTGGATGCCAAGATCCATAAACAAACATAAATGAGTTTCAAATCTCGATTCAGCACCATTTATATCACACCATTTCTGACATAGAAATCTATAACTTATAACCCACTTCTGGATATGGCTATCCGGAAGCTTAAATAAAACATGAAAATGACCTTCTAGATATTTAAATCCAGAGTATATAACAACCACTTCTAGATTTCTGCATCCATAAACAAACATGAAACTAAGAACAATGTTGAATTTTAAATTTTATGTTAAATGCGTGTCTTAAAAATGACATGATGCAGAAAGAAACGACTACACAAGACTTCTTTAGCTAGCGTGATGAAGCCAGTTGTAGTGACTTTGGGTCATGGTTTTGTTACTTGATTTGGACCTTTAACAAGGTAAGGCATAATTATAATGGGTTCTTTACTAAGCTGAGATGCACGACTAAGCTGGGATACACGAGAGAAAAGAAAAAAAAGAAAAGAGAAGAAGTTATCGTAACTATATAAAAGGGCATCACACATGTTTTAAATCATTTGTCATATGTCAATGTAAATCTACAAAATCGTCATCCTTTTACCAACGTCAACACCAATACGGAAGGGATCACATTAACTTCTTTTAAATGGGACTAAATTGAGAATAAAAAGCAAAGGATCGCATTTAATAAATTCGATAAATATTTGACCAAAAATCCTATTAAATATAATAAAATACTTTGGATGATTTAAAAAAAACAATATTATATTTTACAAAATCATGCCTCATTATCAAAAACTTTAAAGTCTAAGCTCGATATTTAAAGAACAAAAGAAAAAATAATTTAATGATGATTAAAAATATTCTTTAACAACAATTTTGAAACAATTGTCATTAAAATTATTATAAAATTTGAGAGTTTTCAACGATAGTTACAATCGTCATAATATATGTCATATACGACAACCATTGTTCATAAAATCATCATCCTATGTGACATATATCATAGGAGTTTGGCTACATTTGTTATCATTTATGTTACTTCTGTACCGGTCGGTTTTGGACGAGTCAACTTCGATCTTGGTGATCGATCAACCGTGTCAAAAACATACTTCAAGGCACTTAATAAATTGTGGCAACAACAGTTACAAGAGTTCTTCATAAGTCATAATCATGTCCCGAATAATGTGGATGACATCTCTGAGAAATCAACCAAACACTAATTAAGTGAAAGATATTAAAGATATTCTTCAAATATACCCATATACCAATATATCTCCCTATAAATCAAGGATCATGCTACACATTAGTGAGAAATTGATATTCAGCTCATCACAACAAGGGTCCATGACTGAAAACTATAAATAAACTCTTTACAGAGGTGTAAGGTACACTTTAATCACTTTTACAAATATATACTCTTTATGTAGAGTACTTACTTGATAGTCCTTTTTCAGGTTAACCCCGATCGAACGTTAGCAATGAAATGAGGAGATTTGAAGGAATGAACGAGGAGACAACCGACATGTCAACAATTGCACAACAAATCTCAGGTACTATTTAGGCTCAATTTGCTTACATAGGTACAACTTCATTTTTACTTTTTTTCACATTAATTTAGTTTGTGATGAGGGTTTTGACTAGAGCATTCATCATATGATGCTTGAGCGACAATGATTGAAGTTACAACTGTAGTTTGTTTCTTTTTCTTTTTTATGTTATTTTTATTTTATGGTAATCAATTTGATCACCTTATGTATCATAATTGCATAACACCCACAATTTACAACCAAAGTATTAATTTTCTTTCAATTGAAATTATAAGGTTACATAATTTAATAAAATAAAAATATAAAAACAATTACGAATAAGTATTGCAAATGTAAAAAAAAAAGTTAAAACATAGAAACTATAATTGAAAATTCTAAATTAAAGAAACTTTGTTGAAAAACTATTGCAATATGTTATACACCTTAATATGTTCTAAAAAATATCAAGTATGTCGTTGTGTTAATCTAACGTACTTAATGGCTTCAAAGACAAATGATTATACATCCATGAAATACTATAAGATATAATAACTTGAAACTAGTATATTAACTACAACAATTGATGCACATATAAAAATCATTCATATCAATTCCTTGCATACAAAATTATTAAGAGACTCTCCTAAATATTGATTTCTCGCATATTTACAAAAATTCCTTATCATTACGAACAAATGTTATAATAAAATTAAAATTTCAAATCTATTACTAGCATTCAAATATGTTAAGCATTATCATTTAGGTCAGAAATGCAAAAGTACTTTCTAGTCAAATCTAAGGATCAAAATCATGAATAGTTTCAAGCTTTGAGAATAAAATGAAAATACAAATCATCAATCAAGAATTGAATATTATAAATAAATATCATCTCAATACGTAAGAGTTTGAACAGATTACTCTTAACCCTAAAGGAAAGAATTAGCCACTTATATTGGTCATTACAAGCATGGAAAGCAAGAAAAGAAGATCCAGGGTGTTTCTCCTTGGCGGTTGCCTCCCCTAGGATTTTCTATCTCTCCATATCGTCCCAATGATGTTTAGGGTTATGCCTCATTCCTTCTAGTTAACCTAATTGAGCTTGGTCTAAGTGACATTTTGCTTAAGAGAGATATTACTCGCTTAAGCGAGTTTTATGAGAAAAAGGCCAACTTCTCTAGAGTAAACTTGATTAGGCGAGCCTTGGGCGAGTTTCTCTTAAACGATCTTGCTTGGGCAAGTTTGGACGAGTTTGGCCGAGTTTTTAATGTTTCAACTTTGCCTTTTCATCTTGTCTTTAACTTGTCCATTCTCCTTTAGTCCTTTTATCTCCATTTTCCACTAAATTCATGAAATTAACACAAATTTGGAAATAAATCATTCATATTTCTCTTATAATCCAAAAATATGTAAAAAAGTTCAAATTTCAAATTAGGGATTGAATTATAACTATTTTAACAATTAAAGTCCAAAAGTTCCTATCTTTTTATATGAAATATTGTTGAATTATGGCACTTATAAAAGTTATTCAGTGTGAAGAAGTGGAAAACATGATTAAATCTTTTACAAATATATATTCAACGTTCAAAGGAACCATAAGTAAAGAAAGGAATTCTAGTTGCATTAATGCAAATATCAAATGAAGATGACTCGAAGATTAATTAAAAGGAAACATTTCCTAACTCAGCATGTACTACGTTAAAGAAGAATCAACGTGACAAAGATAATAGAATAATTAGTCACAAAATATTAAAGGTTAACATTCACATCAGAAGTCTAAAAGAAAACAATTCAAATTGTTTATCACACTCAAAGACACGCAAATTTAATCAAAACAAAAGTTTGCATGTTCAACGTCTGAGAGAAGAAGATGATGAACAATACTCACCAATGAAGGATATGATAGAGATGGTCAAGATTGCAACATTGAAGTATCAACGTTCAGATTTGGATAAAGAAAAAAACAATTCAAATTATATTTAAAGTCCAAGACGTGGAAGAATCAATCAGATTAAAGAACTTCTACATCCAACGTCTAACGATTATGTGAATAAGAGAAGAATTCAAATCTTCAACGATCATAATCTGAAAGATATATAAAGACCTTGAAGATGAAGAAGACACAAACAAGAGACCACAAATATACAACACGATCAAAATTTGTAGTGTGCATAATGTTACTTCGTTTGTATTTCATATTTGTTATTTAGAGCATCCATACTTTGGGGAGTGAGCCATATATTATAAATCCTTCACTGTGTGAAGATAACCCTGTGCATTTTTATTGTTGTTATTTGATTAAGAGTGTTTCTCACTTGTTGAGAGGTTTTAATCTTAGGGGGAGATTAAGATTGGTTACCTGGAGAGGTGTATAATACTTGTACTTGGAGATGTATATAATACTTGTACCTAGAGATGTGTAGAATACTTGTATACCTAGAGAGGTGTAGAGTACTTATATACCCAGAGAGGTGTAGAATACTTGTGTTAGTAAAGCCTCTTAAACAAGTTGTCTTAGAGGACTAGATGTAACCCATAACTTGGGTGAACTAGACAAGAAAAACCACAAATAGTGACAAAAAAAATCAGTCACTAAATGACCAAAATCAGTCACTAATTAAAATAGTGACCGATTTAGTGAAAAAATAGAATCGATCATTATTTTCTTCGTCACTAATGCATAATGATCGATTTACTGATCAAATTTAGTGACCAAATCTGTGACTGAAATTAGTGACTGAATCTGTGACTGAAACTAATGTTTGAATCTGTGACTAAAACTAGTGACCAAATCTATGCTGAAATTAGTGACTAAATTTATAATAAAAATTAGTGATCGAATCTATAACTACAAACAATGATCGATTTAGTGACTGATTTTGAAATATTTATTTCGTCACTAAATCAGTCACTAATGCATAATAACATTAATTTTATATAAACATTTGTAAAAAAAATGTTTACAAATGATAAAGATGAATATTCTTTGTTTTTACTATTAAAAATTTCTTTTATAATAAAAATTAAAAAAAAAACAAGACATATTTTTATATTTGTAAATGGAAACACAAACAGAAAATGAAAAAATATTCCCTTAATGTCAATTATAATCATTAAATAACTAAGAAATTTGGCACTGATTACAAAATAATTCTAGTTTACTCATTGGAGTGATTAAAGAGTAAAATCATGTCGTCCACACACAATTAATCAAACATTTATCTCATAATTATAAATTATATTATGAACCTTAAAAATTTTATTCATGTTTTTAAGTTCAATGGATACCCTATAAACAAGCGGTTGTAAGTAAAACAATTGTCAATAAAAATTTCAATAAAAGGAGAAAAGATGTATAAAATAATGTGATTCTTTAAATAAAATATTTGTGCATAAAATAATTTTAAGAAGAAAAAAATAATCTAATAACTATCCTTTGAGATGCATTCATAATTCTAAAAAGACAAATTTCACTTGATTGAGTTTAGTAGAAAATGTTATTTTACACATCATACATCACATGCTACCTTGGCATGCAATGCGGGTCGGCCTGTAGTCTATTACTAAAAAGTACGGGACGATCTCACTCATCTAGCTCATTGATCCGCTTAGTCCTGTTCCACATAATCCATAACCCGCATGCCAACAACGGGGTAGGACAGGATGGGTTGACCTGTTGACCCGCATAAATAAAAAAATAATTATTTTATTTTTTTATGAAAAAAAAAATCATACCACACTCACTCATTATTGCAGTGTGACCTTTATTTTATTTTTTAAAAAAAATTAATGCACTAAAATTTGAATGTTTTATTTAAAGAAATTAATATTAAGAGTGATAGTGGATTTAGCTTTAAGTAAAGTCTTATATTTAAAATTTGTTAATAAAAAAAATATAAAGAAGAGATTTCAATAAGATACTCGTTAAAAAAAATAGTCATCTTTATTAAAATATTTTGTAGCAAAACTTTTATAAGATACTATGATACATTTACGTACATATATAGGAAAAATATATGCAAAACAAAAATTTAATTATTTTTAATCAAGTCTTTTAACAACCCTCATACTTGAATTCATATTTTTATCTTAATTGAATGAATTGAAACAATAAAATTTTAATTTTTCAGTAGCAAAAATAGGTTTTCTTATAATTGATGAAACTTTAATTTTAAAAACAAATATTTTCCTTAAGCGGGCAGGCCCGCAGACTACCTCTTATGCGGGACGAGCCAATAAAATAAGTTCACACTACTTGTACGGGACGGACCAATCTGATCTACATTTTGCAAACCAAATGCGGAACAAATATGTGCGAGGTCGACTAGCCCGCATTGTCACCACTAATTGAGAATACATCACATAATGAAGCATCACTACATGAAAAATGAGTTAAAAAATATCATTGAGGTCAAGAAAAAAGAATGTTAATTAGTAAAATAAAAAAGCAATATGTGAAATGGTATATAATACATATAAAATATTCCCATTTTTTATTGGTATTATCAATCTAATATTTCATGCTAGCAATTTTAATTTAAAATTTCAAAATATTTCAAACATAATATAATAACTCTATATGTTAAAATAATGTAATAAATAAATCTAGTTGGATCCAAAATTTCATAATAATACTGTTAATTATAATGTTTACAAAGATACATTATGTTTATTTTTTTAAGTAAGAAAATATGTCATTATTCATATGATAAAGAACTATCTATGGAAATGCTACAAAGGAAATAAAGTCCTCTATCTTTTCCAATTCTTGCATGGAGAAGGATGTTACACCACTTCACCACTTCTTTATACTTCTTTATGTTACACCACTTCACCACTCCTTTATAGTTCATTTGGAGCTTGTTTCATGTACAAAATAGTTAATAACAATTACCTTTGCCTTTTGAGTCGTGATTAAGTCAGAGCCAAGATTACGTGTTTTTCAATGGTTCATCTAATAATTGCAAACATTCCTGAGGATGGGCATAAAAGTAGCCTTCTTCTTTGGGTTTTGTCAGGAATGATAACTCTTCTTTGACTACTTCTTCCAGCACCTCCATCTCTTCTTCACTCACTTCTATAAATTTTAAAATTCTCAAAAATTCAGAAGTAAAAAATTACATCTTCCAGATTATGTAATCCAGAACCTATTTAACAACTCACAATACTAGATTACTATTCAAAACTTATGTAAGAAAATAAACCTACCGGATTACATAATCTGAAAGTAAAAAATTACCATTTTCGGATTACATAATCTTAAACCTATATAATAACTAACAATACCAGATTACATATGGAACTTATTTAAGAAAATAGGTTATGGATTACGTAATCTGGAAGTGATAATTTTTTACTTCTAGATTACGTAATCTGGTAGGTTTATTTTCTTACATAAGTTCCAAATTACTTAATCCAGTATTGTGAGTTGTTAAATAGGTTAATCCATAAGTGGTAATTTTTTTACTTTCGGATTACGTAATCCGTAGTGTAAAACATTACTTTTATTTTTATCTTTTTACTAAAAGATAATTTTGAGAATTTTAAAATTTATGGAGGTGGCTGTAGAAGTGATGGAGGTGCAGGAAGAAGAAGTCCTCTTCTTTTAGACTTCCCATGCTTCTTCTTTTTTGTATTTTGTTTTTTCATCTATTGTACATCCACCTTAACATTCTCATTTATGCTACTCCTACCCTTTTATCTTGTTCAATGTTCAACATTCATTATGAGAAAGTATAATTGGATTTATATTACTACAATAAACTTTCCTTCTTTGAGCTTAGCATGTACTTTGCAATCACAAATAATCCTTGTTTCCTTTATTCTCCATTTTAATCCTCTAGTTTGTTTCTTATGTGACATCCTAGATAATTGTTCCTTCAATTTGAAATTTGATCTTAAATATTAAACTTTTAAAAACTTGTGGTATCACTACAAGAAAAAATTATTTTAGCGGATGTTTATTTGACAATATGGTAAGTGTCATAATTCAGTAATATTTCGTACAAAAAGATAGACATTTATAGACTTTAATTGATAAGATAGTTATAATTTAACCTCTAACTTAGGAATTTTAACCTTTGTACATATTTTTGGATTATAAGACCAATATGAACGATTTATTCATAAATTTGTGTTAATTTCAAGAATCTAGGGTAAAATGGAGGTAAAAAGGCTAAAGGAGAATGGACAAGTGAAAGACAAATTTGAAACTTTGAAAAATTGCCCAAACTCGTTTAAGCAAGATCACTCTAAAGGAACTAGCCCAAAACTCGTCCAATGCTCACTTAAGCGAGTTCACTCCAGTGAAGTTGTGCTTTTATCATAAAACTCGCTTAAACGAGATGTCACTTACTCCAAGACCAATTAGGTTAAATAGAAGGTGTGAGGCATAACCCTAAGTATCATTGTAAGTAACCAAAGGAAAGAAACCCTAAAGGAGGCAACAACCAAGGAGAAACATTGTAGATCTTCTTTTCACTTTAAAAGATAACGTGCAAAATGTAATGAGTAGAGAGAAGAAGAATCACAAGAGAATGGAGAATAAAAATGAAAAACTTCTATAGAACTAGAAACGACAAAACTATTAACAGAAAACTAAATCTGGAAACTAAACTACAATTACAACTACTCTTGCGCCTAAGTGTTTGTAATCTACTCGTTATATTTTTTCCTCAACTAATATCTATTTATAGAGTTTCAAAGCTTTACAAATAGGTGAGCCTTGAATTGGGTCAACAAAACTGAGTTACAAGTAACTAAACTAATTGTTTTCAACTTATTCTTTAACTTTTGTTGTCTAATATTGCATTGACGTTGACCTTTGACAACCTAGTGCTTCATTTTATTGACTTTTACTCTTTCACTTGACCTTTTCTACTCTTTGCATTATAAATATCTTTATTAAAGCTCCTTACGATAAAGAAAAGGTTAAAAATGTTTCTTCAAAAAAGATGAAAAATATGTGTAACCTTGGATTGCAATTTGTTGTTGTTATGATTCTCAAAAATCAGAATATATGTGATAATGTTTGTTCACAAAATTTAGAATGTGGAGGCATGTAAATGAGAATTGATGTGTGTATGAGTGCGTGAATTGTATTACATCATAAAGTATATGATTGATTAAAATTTGCTTCCTTTTATTATGTATTGTAATATTCTCATAATTATGTTTAATACAATCGAATCGAAGGTGTAATACTTCTAGCTAAAACTAAGAGCTATTTTACATTAAATTTGAGACTTTATACATGTATTGAAATTTATATATTATATATATATGTACAGTATATATATATATATATATATATATATATATATATATTATAAAATAGACGTATATATTTTGGGCATTATAAATATTATATTTTTCTATGATTATATTACTATTATATTTTTCTTTTGTTTTTATAATTCATTTTTAGGCTCAAACATTCTTTTCACTTTGAGCGCACGAGTTAATCACTTTAATGTGTATACCATAAGAAAATGCATTTGTGAGAATTTATTTTTTGGCAACGATCAACAAACTATTTTTTTCTTACTTTTTATCAATTTAAAAATAATTGTTTCTTCAATTGTTGACTATTATCATTAAAAAAGCGGATGTACGTAACGCATTTCATTTTTGTTTAATCGTTTATTTTTATAAAGAAAAATATCAATGCTATATAAAGAAGGACAGTTAATTTATAATTTGAAGTCTTTAAAAAATGTTTAGCTTCTCTTTATATATACATACAAATTATTAAAAAAACACAAAAAATTGAAATATTTCATAAAAGATTAATGCTCATACATTTTTTTTTATATAAACTTTAATTTTTATAATTAAATGTGATATTTTAATTAATTAACGGGACTTAATCAACACGACTAAAACGCAGAATGGTATATAGTTGCTTGCAGAAGTTCTTAAAAGGAAAAACCCATAATCTTTCTCTACGCTTTAAAGATTGAACACGAAAGAAAACGAAACCATATCCACTTCCAAGTAAGTTCAACTATTTTCTTATGCATGTTACTCATGAATACGAGTATCTTTTTTGCATGCATTTTCTTTTCTTGATTTTAACATTTTCATTGCAGAGAGCAAGAACCGAGTCTCTTCAACAATGGAATGGGAAGAAGATGAAGAACTGGTGAATCAACAGAAAACATTGATGGTTGTTTCTTTCATGGTGTTTCTTTATTCACTGGTTATGATGCTTATGTCACTGTTGTTCTCTCATCACTTAATATCAGTCTTCTTCATTCTGGTATTTGGAATCGGGTGTGCCATGAGCCTCACACTTATGGCAGCCATTTCACCAGCACTTGCATGTGTAGGGTTTACCATTTGGTTCTCTTTCTTTTCTGTTATTTGCTATCACAGTCGTTCACGATCAAGGGATCTGAGGAATGCTAGGGATTTGAGGAATGTTATCCCATGAGAGACATTTTCTTTTTGCAAGCTCTTACAGAAACCATTGCTGAGAGCAAGTTATGAACAATTTTCCTCTTGTGTTTTTGTGATTGTGCCAACATAGAAACAGTGTTCCTTCAGTGTGTGAAATAAATTGTTCTTGGCATTTCTTCATGTTAGTTGTTTTCTTGAATCATCATCTTTTCTTGAAACCATGGTTTTAATTGATAGTTTATTTCTGTCAAGATTAATTTTAGTTAAATTTTCTCGCATAATTTTGTTTCAATCACAAAATAAGTGCCCGAATCAACAATTTGTCTATTCTTCTTTATCTTCACTTATCATTTTAATAAAAACTCATTTCTATTATATTTTCAATAAGTAAAAATAGATTTAATTACATTTTTAGTCCTACTATTTATTTATTTATTGAACCTTAAGAGTATTACATTGTTACACTTTTTTAAATTGAATATTTTATTAATAAAGGTCAAATTAAACAAAATAATTAAATAATAAAAAAGTAAATATATTACATCTAAAGGCTATAGCCTATATACCATATAGCTAGTTAAGTCATATATGTCATATAGATTACTTATTTTTTAAAAGTTATCATATAAAATTGTGACTGTTAATATGAAATAAATTAACTTAAACCTACATGAAATGTTTATAATAATATTTATAATAAAACACTAAAATACATGTTAATTATATTTTTCTTGAAAACAATGAAATTTAGACCCTTTTTTATAGTTTTATTATTTCAGAAATATTGGTTGAGTTTGCATCCTCCTTTTTAAACCTAGAGTCAATTAAAATAATTTTTGTTAAAGAATATATTTACTTTCATTAATATGTCACTACAATCACTTTTACTATTTTTTAAAATAATCTACAGTGTAAATATTTTTTATATTACTCGCTAGTCACAGATTATTCCGTTGACTTTTTTTTTCTTGATTAGCTTAAAAAATTCATATATGTGGTGATTTTTATTAGTTAACAGTATTATTCTTTGGTAACAATTTAGTAGACAGTAAAAAACTTTGTATACAGTGAATAGACATTATTTTTTAATATAAAATTAGAAAATAAACTTTCAAATTAAAAATAATAATAACTATTTATTTATTACTTGTTACAATTTGTTTTTTGGTGAGTGATTTCACGAGCGGAGCGCATAGAAACAAGTTCCGGAGAGGAGGGTTCTCTCCTTAAACGACGTCGCTTTTTTTTCTCCTTCTTCTCCTCCTCCGACGATGCTTTGATCTCTCTCTCATTCAGGTACTTTTCATCTGCATTTATTTGAGATCTGTTCAATTCATTACCTATGAATTGCTCCGAAGTTCCGTTCTCAGTGGATGCTTTCACAGAAAATTTCTATATACTTATTTTCCTTTTGGCTATTTTTTTAATTTTTTTTTTTTGGAGATTAGACTTTTCTGGCGCACAGAACTGCCGAATCCATATGTAATGTCGATGATTTTGGTGTTTTATTTACGAGAAATTTAGGAAATAAATTAAACCGAAGTTTGGATGTTTACTACATATTATGTTGAATAGAAAATTGTTGATAATTTGGGATGATTCGAGAGTGTTCTTGTATCTCGGGCTGCATAGTTATTATTGCTGATAATTTATCTCTACTTGATTTTCATTGAACTAAGCAATGCTTCTGTTGCTTATAGATAGTTGGTTTTAATTTATATTCCCAGCTCCAAATTTTGTTTCCTTTCTGGAATCGAACAATTATTTTGTGTTCTTATCCGTATTAGAATTTTGAAGAATAGTTTTGATTGGATTTCCGGTTGTGTTTTGGTGTGTTCTAATTGCGAGTTGTGACTTCACCGACTCAAATCTCAAATATTAGGAATATCCATATAAGCCCAGCAAGAAATCTTATTCCTCCCTGCTGTTGACATTACCTACCTTATGATAGGAAATTCTGGAGTTAGTCTACAGTTACACAAGCTGTTTAGAGTATAGACCAAGCAAGGGACTGAAAATCTAACACATCATTGTTTTTTTTAAATGTAATAAAATAGTTGCAGAGTGCATAAATTTATGCAGAATATATTTTTTTATTTGATGACCATTATATTCTATATTTTATTAGGTTAGCACAAGTTAGAGTGTGTAAACCTACAGAAGACCTTTTACCCTATAACAGTGTTTCCACTTTACAGGGTAGTGAGCTGGTTGTTCATGGCTCTTTCCTCCAGACATCCACATCTGTTCAACCATATCAGGACTTTTGTAAATGCAAAGGTCAAATGGGTTCGAGACCCATATCTTGATAATGCAGTCCTGAAAGAGAAAGATCTCAAGCAAATAATTTCTCTCAAGAACGACATCATTTCATCTCCTTCCAAATCCCTCTCCATGTATACTGCTTCTCATCTGAAAGCTTCTCTCAGCCTTCCCACTACAACTACCAAATTTATTGACAAATACCATTGTGTCTTCACCCAATTTCAACCTGGTCCTGGTCTTCCTCCAGTTGTCAAACTCACACCTCAAGCCTTTTCCATCCACAGAGAAGAAATGGCTGTTCATAACTCTCCCACTAATCGTGAAGACACTGTTCAGAGGCTCTCAAGGCTTCTAATGCTTGCTGGCATGGCAAAATTGCCTCTTTATGTAATTGAGAAGCTAAAGTGGGATATGGGTCTTCCTCATGATTATGTGACGACCCTTTTGGCCGATTACCCTGATTATTTTGATGTTTGTGTTGTGGAAGATCCGTCATCTGGAAAAGAATTGCTTGCTTTAGAGCTTGTTTCATGGAGAAAGGAGCTTTCTGTGTCTGAGTTAGAAAAGAGGGCAAGGAGTTTGGGCATATGTGGAGATAAAAGAAAGCATGATATTGCATTTCCCTTAACTTTTCCGAAAGGTTTTGATTTAGTGAAGAGGGTGAAGACTTGGGTTGAGAATTGGCAAAAGTTGCCTTATGTTTCTCCATATGAAAATGCTTTTCATCTTGACACAAATAGTGACCAAGCAGAGAAATGGACTGTGGCAATATTGCATGAGTTGCTTTCTCTTCTAGTGTCAAAGAAGACAGAAAGAGAAAATTTGCTTTGCTTTGGAGAGTGTTTGGGGTTGGCCTTGAGATTTAAGAAGGCTTTGGTTCATCATCCGGGTATATTTTACATTTCCAATAAGATTAGGACTCAGACTGTTGTACTTAGAGAGGCTTATAGTAAGGATTTTTTGGTTAAGAAACATCCATTGGCGGGTATGAGATATTGGTACATTAATCTTATGCACAAAACATAGGAGCACAATGAACAAGCTGATTTGTGGATGATCGTGATGTTAACAAACTGATTCTCTGGATGATCATGAAGTTGAAGCTTAGCTGTTGAACCTGAAGTAGTTTCCATTCAAGCTATCTAACACATCAATGATGTCTGATTTTCAAAATATTGAGTGTTAAAATATTTAATTCAAAAATATTGGTTTCAAGTGCTAATGTATGAACTTAATTTCGGTAATGTAAATGCATTTTGTTTTATTACGTAATGTCTTGTAAATTTATATTAGTTGGCAGTGGCACTAATGCTACTGCAGCTGTCAACAATCACAGCAGGGTGGAGCGGATGTTTGGCATTCCTTGACAGACATGCTAAAGTTTTATGCAAGTTGCAAGCACAATGATTGCTCATAGTGATTGTTGGGGTTACAATTTTTGACAGGGACATAATCTCTGTTATTCCCATGCTGAATTTAGATCCTGTATGACTGATTGGGGAAGCTTATTTTTTTCTTCTCCAATTGTATACATCTGAAGTACGCTGTGTTTAGTTCCTTGTGTTTAATTGCACACAGATATGTGCTGTTCCTTCCTACATTTTTATTCTGCAATCCACCAATTGCTAGGAGAAATTTGGCAGCACTTGCTCACCAGACATGAAAGGCAAGAAAAGATTTCTGATTTAGTTGAGGAAATTCTCAGTTAATTTCAAAAACTAAAAAAAAAACTGGAAAACGAATGATAAATAAAATATAGGAATTAAATCCTAATCACAAACAGCTAAAATTCAGCCACTGTATAGTAGATACTTTCCAACTATAGTCATTTCATCACAGCTTCTGTTGGAGCTGAGTTGAATTTCCTCTGTTTTAGGGAGCTTCTCCAGCCCTTGTTTAGCAAGGTTCCAGCCCCCTACTATGCTGCCTGATCTGCTACTCTACTACTTTGTATTGAAGAGAATGTTTTTTAGGCATGAAAATAGTATGTGATTCACTACTCTGAATGCTACAATGGTGACAAAATAACAAAGAAAGTAAATGTTGTCGGTGGTAGGAACTGACTGATGTTGGAACTCAGGATAAATGATATTGAGTATTCTTAAGAACTTGAAATTTAATCTCTTAACTCAATCTTACAAAATCGGTTTGAAAGGTGAGGTCTGGACCAAAAAGCGTGCCTAGGATATGCTCTTAATGACTATGATACCCTCCTAAGAAAGTGGAATTTGAGCCTAACTCAACCTCCCAAAACCTGTTTGTGATGTGAAGTTTACACCCACTTATATACTATAATTTGGTTTTATCTCTAGTCGATGTGAATTCTTCAAGTATCTTATGCAACTTTTGGGATCTTAACTCAATTCCTATTCATTTCTTCTTTTGTTGTCATACAATTATAAGGTTGACATTTTAAGCTAGCAAAGCAAGAATTCTCTGTTTCCACATATTACAAAATAAATAATAATTACACTAAAAATGAAATCACATAATCCACTAGTCATTTTGGAGTGGGCTAGGGCTTAGGATTAACCATCAACCAGCCTAATCCTCTCCATTAAAGGCTGGTGTGTGATCAATGATGGTCAATGGGCTGGTCTGGACCAGTCTATTTCTGGAGCAGGTAATTTATTTTCCGATCTAATATAAGTTTGATTTTATAATTTGCCTGAAATTTGTATGATTCTCACAAGTTTTGTGATATATAAATTTTCTTTTTGGTGGCCTAACTGTATGATTTTTTAATGGAATTTTTTTTGCCTATATTCTCTCATCTTTTTCTTATCCTTATATGGCTTTACTTTTGTTAAAGCACCTGTCTAAGTTGATTTGTATTGTATGTGCAGCTGAAGTGCAAGTGTAGGACATTAGTTTCTTCATCGTTTACTTGGTGTTGTATTCAAGTGAATGTTATCAGCCATGAAAATATTCAGTGGATGGCAACGATTTGTTTTTGGTCTTCCTTTGTTTTTCCTCCTCGTCCATCTGTTTTCTGGTTGGTAATCTCTTTTGTTTTTAGAAGTTTAAATTTATGTGTTTGATTGGGACATAACAAGTTAACATAGTTATTTTTAATCAGTCATGGAATTACACAAAAACTCAAAAGTGGAAGAACCGCACAAACAACTAAACAAGAAATTTGATCATCTGGTTCTTGGGCCTATTGCTGGACAGGGCTTGTCAAATCGTTTGCAATGCCAAGGTTCTTTTTTTATCCCTTTACCAAAGTTATTTGATTTATGCTCTTGATTCTTAAATGTTTTCTTGCTCAGAATAATATGATTCAGAATACGGTTGTGTTATTAGACAGGAGACCTACCCAAACAAACCAATTGGACTTTGCAAGTATATTTTAGAAGACAGAATAAGAGGGGAGTTTAGTGGGTTTTGGCAGTTAGTTGCGGTTATAAATAACCCTCTTAGTGAAGTGATGAGGAGATCTTTTTTGTTTTGTAAAATCAACTGGGATATTCAGTGTGAAAGGAGAGTGCTCTTTTGGTTACTCTTGTGTACATTCTTTTGGTTACTAAACACAGAAATTATTCTTTCTTTATATCTTTTCTCTGTCAATTTGTTCATTGATTGGTTCTTCAAAATAATTAATTCCTTTTCTGAAGAAAGAAACCTAACAGGTTGTCTCAAAATCTTTGGCTCTATCATATATAACTACTGACATAAACCCATCACTCACTGATTATTGAGAAAATGGTAGCTAGCTTGGAATGTTTTAGCAATTTTTGTAAATTAATTGTATTCGAGAGGTAGGTCATTTAGAATTCACAAATGTTATTCTCAAAAACCTTGTATACAATACAATCTTACAATAGTATAAGATGCTAGAGCCTAAGGATCTTTTCTATTTTAATTTTGTTAATCTAGTATAGTATAGAAAAGAGTTGAAACTATCTAACTTACTGATGATGAATAGTGTTGACAGCTGAAAAAAAGCTGTCAAAGTAGGTCAAAACTTGTGGGTCAACTCAGCCCACCAAATGAAAAGTGTGGCCGGTTGGAATGGAAAAATAAAGAATGAAGCTAAGATAACGCTTTGTAATATTAAATCTCTATGATCCAACTGTTAAGTAAGTCTAATTTAATGTTTAGAATACCTTTTTAGAAGAATATAAGTAAATAAATGTCAAACATAAATGTCCAATTTGTTCAAAATTAGGAGTACATGATCATTGAAATAATGAAGTGGAGTTACTTTATTGAGAGTTAATCTAAGCGTAACTTGATCCCTACATCTACATTTCCTTGAAATTTTGATGCCTATTTTCTTTCTGTTGATTATATGCATTAAAAAATTCTCAATTCACAGGAGCAAAGCTCTTACTAGGTACTAGGACCATTATATGTTATAGGAGGTTTTGCATTTCCTTGAAATTTTGATGTCCATATTTTTCCGTTGATCTAATGAATTTAAAAGTTCTCAATGTCAATTCACAGGGATAAAAGCTCTTAATAGGACCCATTCTTCTGAAAGTAGATCAGGTGTAGATGGAAGTATCACATTTGTCACTGTCTTTACCATTTATAATACTTCCATCAATGATATGGACGACAGATCAAACACAATAGTTGGCAATGCTTCATATAATAAGTTTGGCAGGTCCATGGCTGTGTTGAATGTCTTCATTAACTTCATTCAGGTAAATGTTGAATAAAAGTTGTGGGTTTGTCCCATTGCAAAGAGCATATTGCCTTTGATTATTGTGTAAACGGGAAATTCTAACAATACACATTTTATTACTGGTTGAAATTTATTAGAAATTTGTGGCTCCTGCTTTTTATTTAATGAGCTCTTTTCATGATTTTGTGGTTTTCAGTAAATTTTAAGTAATAGTAGCCAGTTTTATGATCTTGTGTATATTCTTTCTTTACTTTGTAGATGTTTAGTTAAAAGTGTGTTTTCTTTGTTCTGGTGTTAACTTGAGATACTGGAATATTCTTGTTTTCATGACTTTGTCTCCTTTTCCTACCTTGGCACTAGTTTTTCTGATACACATATACATCCTTGTCAACATTTGGCTACTGATAAATTTCAATTCGTAGGCAACAAGGATAGCTTAAGTGATTGACTAGTAAATAAACCTTTGGTACTGTGTGTATTACAAAGTACAAACGGCACTGGATTTGCATCATTCATTCATCACAAGCCTTAGAATTAATTTCTCTCCATTGGGTAAAATAGAAATGCCATAATCATGAATTCTATATCATTTGAAATTAAATTGTTTCTATGATGAAAAACAGAGATGAGATGACTAGTTAATCTCACTAAACTAGTAAAAATATAGCAGTGATTTTGTCAGAAACATTTACATGTTTTGAAGTAAACTTGCTTAATAGCAGAGTATATCAATGATATCTGCAACTTGAAAAAATTTTCCTTCTGAAATATTCAGTATATATATATTAGTTTGTAGATTAGAAAGGTGACAACTTTTTAAGTTTTTTAAGGATTGTGAAGAGGGTGGGCCATAACACAATGGTAAAGTTGTGCCTTGGTGACCAGTTGGTCGTGGGGTTCAAATTTGGTTACCAACTCTTCATGTACAACGACCCTCTCTCCCATACCTTTGCATAGCAACGTGTCTTCAGGCACCCGGGTGTGTTGGTTTTTATTGGAAGGATTGTATTTCTGAATTGCAGCGTACTGTTATTAACCATTGGATTCATTACTCCAATAAAATCCATCAGTCAATAAAACCACACTCAGATGTCTTGTCTCTGATATTTCTTCTGTTCTTGAATCAAATTACTGTTTTGTTAGTCACCCAGGTTGAATATATTTTGTAACAGGCCCAACTCATATAACACGTGCTCTGGCTTGAGGGAGAATATTTAAAGGAACATGCTAGTATCAGAATGGCGAATGTTGATATCAGTTGCTTATAGTTAGGGATTTGATTTTATTACCATTGATTCTTTGTGTCAAGTTAATGTAAAATAAATAGAGCTGTGTTTGGTTTTAGATGTACATTTACCCAATAATAAATATTACAAAGGAGATTTATATTTTTTTGACCTAGAGCTTGTTTTCTTACAATTATACTAAACAGACATCATTCATTCAACATTGTGCTTAATGTGTGCAGGTGGCAATGCCCCAGAGCAAAGTGATTATTCTCACAGATCCTGCGTCTGACCTCTCGGTGCAAAGAAACAGGGTCTCTCTGTATGCTATACAAGGTGATTATTCACGAGACAAGTTGATGCTCCAAAGGATCAGGTCTTACATTGTAAGATCACATTGCATCCATAGTAGATATAACATTTGCTGGTGAAAAATAATTTCTCATCACTCATCAGGGACTACATTTAGCTGAATTTTTTTCCTGCTCTGCTGTTTTCTGTTTAGTTGTAATAATCTATACTATAACTGTCTTTTTCCACACCCAATAATTTGGACCATAGATCAGAGGTTTTTGCTAGTTATTAAAGGAAAAGAAAGAATAGGGTAAATCCCTTGTGTATATTGAACACATAGGGTTATGTTTATATAGGAAAAAGAAACATATGGGCTAAGCCCATTACATAAATATGAGATATCTAACAATATCTATAATATCTCATAATATCAAATAATATCTAATTATATCTAATAATATCTAACACTCCCCCTCAAGCTGGTGCATATAGATCATATGTACCCAGCTTGTTACAAATGTAATCAATCCTAGGTCCTCGTAAGGGTTTAGTAAAAATATCTGCTAATTGATTATTTGAATTAACAAACTCAGTCTTGATATCTCCTGATATAATCTTTTCTCGAATGAAATGACAATCAATCTCAATATGTTTTGTCCTTTCATGAAAAACTGGATTTGAGCTAATATGAAGAGCAGCCTGATTATCACATATCAGTGTCATTTGAGTAACCTCTCCAAATTGCAATTCTTTAAGTAACTGTTTAAGCCAAATAAGCTCACAAGTAGCCGAGGCCATAGCTCTATATTCTGCTTCTGCACTAGATCTTGCCACAACACTTTGTTTCTTGCTCTTCCAAGAGATCAAGTTATCACCAATGGAGACACAATAACCAGAAGTTGACCTTCTATCAGATGGAGATCCTGCCCAATCAGCATCTGAATAACAAACGACTTTGGTATGGTTATTATGACCATATAACAAACCTTTTCCAGGAGAGCCTTTAATGTACTTCACTATACGAATGACTGCATTCCAATGATCTTCACATGGAGAATTAAGAAATTGACTCACCACACTGACTGCAAAGGAAATATCAGGACGAGTAACAGTGAGATAGTTCAATCTTCCAACTAATCTCCTGTACTTCTCAGGATCTGAAAGAGGCTCCCCCTGATTGGGTAGAAGCTTGACGTTGGGATCCATGGGAGTATCAACAGATTTCGAATTCATCAACCCAATTTCCTCCAAAATATCTAATGCGTATTTTCTTTGAGAGATAACAATACCAGTATTGGATTGTGCTACCTCAATCCCCAAGAAATATCTGAGTTTGCCAAGATCTTTGGTCTGAAAGTGTTGACAAAGGTGTTGTTTTACTTGTGAGATGCCATGGTGATCACTGCCGGTAAGAACAATGTCATCAACATATACTACAAGATAGATACACCCAGCACTCGAGTGACGATAAAAAACTGAATGATCGCCTTCACTGCGAGTCATACCAAATTGTTGAACAACATTGCTAAATTTTCCAAACCAAGCCCTAGGAGACTGCTTGAGGCCATATAAGGATTTGCGAAGACGACATACCAATCCAGAAGACTCCCCCTGAGCAACAAAACCGGGAGGTTGCTCCATATAAATTTCTTCCTGCAAATCCCCATTAAGAAAAGCATTTTTAACATCCAGTTGATAAAGAGGCCATTGTTGAAGAGCAGCCATAGCTATGAATAAGCGAACAGAGGCCATCTTTGCTACTGGAGAAAAAGTATCACCATAGTCTAAACCAAAAATTTGGGTATAACCCTTAGCCACAAGACGAGCTTTGAGACGATCAATAGTACCATCAGGACCAACTTTGATAGCAAAAATCCACCTGCAACCAACAACAGATTTCCTAGATGGTAAAGGAACAAGTTCCCAAGTTCCATTATTCTGAAGCGCATTCATTTCATCAAGCATGGCCTGACGCCAACCAGGATGGGCTAAGGCATCACCTACAGATTTTGGAATGGATACAGAAGAAATAGACGAAAGGCAGGTATAAAAGGGTTGAGATAGTCTATGGTAACTCAAAGCAGTATAATGTGGAGAGGGATTACGAGTAGAACGTATACCTTTACGAATAGCAATAGGAAGATCAGGTTCAACAGTCGGAGGTTCAACTATAGGAGCCGGAGGGGGATGAGGTGTTGGCACCAGAATAGAGTCTGCTGATGGACGATGAGACGGTTGACGACGACTATACACCTGAAGAGTTGGCGGCGGTGGTGAATTGTTAGGTGCACTAGGCACAACAAGAGGAATATTAACTTGATTAGATGAAGAAATTGAAGGAGAAGGACAAGACTTAAAGTAAAGGGAAGATTCACTGAAGGTGACATCTGCTGAAATAAAATAACGGTTTAAAGACGGTGAGAAACATTTATATCCTTTTTGTGATCTAGTGAACCCTAAAAAGACACATTTGTGTGACTTAGGAGATAATTTATCAAGACCAGGACTAAAATTATGAACAAAACATGTGGACCCAAAAACTTTGGGAGGTAAAGAGTGGAGAGGGTCATGTGGAAATAAAATAGAATGAGGAATTTTGTTATCTAAAACTGAAGATGGCATGCGATTAATGAGATAACATGCACTAAGAACGGCATCACCCCAAAAACGCTGAGGAACATCACCATGGATTAAAATAGTACGAGTTGTTTCAACAAGATGTCTATTCTTGCGCTCAGCTACCCCATTTTGTTGAGGTGTATAAGCACATGAAGTTTGATGAAGAATACCATGAGAAGCCATAAAATTTTTAAAAGAATGAGAAAGATACTCACGTCCATTATCACTGCGCAAAATTCGGATGGAAATTCCAAATTGATTTTTAATTTCATTGTAAAATATTTGAAATATAGAAAACAACTCAGAACGGTTTTTCATTAAAAATACCCAAGTACATCTTGAATAATCATCAATAAAAGTAACAAAATACTGAAATCCTAAATTAGACTTAATACGACTTGGTCCCCAAATGTCAGAGTGAACTAAGGCAAAAGGAGATGAAGCACGTTGTGAGACACTACGAGGAAAAGAACTACGAATGTGTTTCCCTAACTGACACGACTCACACGATAAAGTAGACACATTAGACAAACATGGAACAAGCTGTTGCATCTTGGCAAGACTAGGATGACCCAACCGAGCATGAATGAGAGATGGAGAATCCATAATTGCGCCAACATGTGCAGAGATCTGTAGTTGATAAAGTCCATGAGACTCACATCCGGTGCCAATCATCCGTCCCGAACTCCGGTCCTGTAAAGTAACAGAATCTTTGGTAAAAGAAATAACACAGTCAAGGGAACGAGTGAGACGACTAATGGATAATAAGTTAAATGGAGACCCAGGGACATAAAGAACATTATCAATAGATAAAGATGAAAAAAGATTAATAGTACCAACACCATGTGATGGTACCTTATATCCATTGGCCATGGTAACTGAAGGTAAATAACCCGTAGTAGATAGGGAAGAGAAAAAAGATTTATTACCAGTAATGTGATCAGTGGCACCTGAATCTAGAACCCAAGGGCCATGGGAAGTGGAGTGAGTGAGGCCAACAAAAGATGTACCTGAATGTGCAACAGAAGCCGTGGAACTAGGGTTCTGACGATCCTCATACCATTTAAGAAATTCATTGAAAATAGCAGGCTGGCTTGGGGTATCAATTGAAGTATGGTCCATGGTAGAAGGTTGCACAGGGGTAATTTGAGCAACCGCAACAGATCTAGGAGGACGACCATGTAAGGCATAACATCTGTCAATTTTGTGGCCAAGTTTGCCACAATGGTCACACTTGTGACGCCCTTTGCCCGGCTTGTGAGCGCGAGTACGATCATTATGCTGAGATACTAAAGCAGAAGAGTCATCAACATGAGACGTTATATCAGCGGTGTGTTTACCTGGCACGCGCAAAAGGGTAGAACAAGTGGAAGTAAAATTGGGCACAATAGGAGATCCCAAAATTTGATCACGAACGTGAGAATAATCATCAGGAAGACCATGTAAACCCAATAACATGAAGAACTTGGATCTTTGTTCTAGTTCTTGAGAAGGAGTAGAGGCAGGAGGTAATAACTCATTAAAATCATGAAGAAGAGCATGAAGTTTACCTAGATATTCTGCCATTGTACCATCAAGACGTTTGGGAGCAATAATTGTGAGAAGATTTTGACACACACCATAAAGACGTTGAGTATCATTGGTGTATAATAATTTTGCTTGTTCCCAAACTTCTGAACATGTTTCATAGGTACGAAAAATTTGTTTTAAAGATGAGTGAATGGTCGATTTGATAACAATGCATAATTGAGCATCAATTTTCGACCAACGAACAACCTCATTTTCAGCAAGAGTAGGATGAGTAAGATGATCAACATAACCTTGACTCTTAAGCCATAATTTAATATCTGATGCCCAAGTGTCATAATTGGTTCCATCCAATTTGTCAATGGAAAGATGAACATTGACGTAATTAGTATAAATAGATGAATCCGGCATAATGACGGAAGAAGAAGCCATAGTGGCAGCGGAAGCGGAAGAAGCCATAAAAGATAAGGACAAATCCAGTCACCGGTTAATTGGCGGGAGCAACAAAGATGAAGGCTCCGACAGCGATTCCGGCGGTGTCTCCGGCGAAGGTCCGGCGAAGTTCCGGTGAAGGTCCGGCGAAGGTCCGGCGAAGGTCCGGCGAAGGTCCGGCGAAGGTCCGGCGAAGGTCCGGCGAAGGTAGGGGTGGTGGCTGGAAAAATTCCAGTGAATAGTGGATTCACCAATAAAAATTGAACCCTAAACCCTAAACTCTAACCTTATGCTCTGATACCATATTAAAGGAAAAGAAAGAATAGGGTAAATCCCTTGTGTATATTGAACACATAGGGTTATGTTTATATAGGAAAAAGAAACATATGGGCTAAGCCCATTACATAAATATGAGATATCTAACAATATCTATAATATCTCATAATATCAAATAATATCTAATTATATCTAATAATATCTAACACTAGTTTTATCTTTGTTACTCTTTATCTGGTACTGTCTCCTCTATTGATCTAGTAGTGTTGTTTAATCATTATATTTGTGTTTAGAACTTTAAAATTTTAATTCTTTAAACTAAATGACCTTATGTTTTCCTTCTTCACAGACATTTTTAGAAACAAGGCTCCAGCAACTTTCTCAGAAGCCGGGGGATATCAATCATTACATCTTCACTGATTCTGATATAGCAGTGGTTGATGATTTAGGGCAAGTTTTTCGTGACCATCCTAATTTTCATCTGGCTCTGACCTTTAGGAACAATAAGGCCCAACCTTTGAATTCAGGGTTCATTGCAGTTAAGGGTACCCCGGAAGCAATTTTAAGGTGATAATTGTCCATCCGATTTAAAACCTGCAATTGTAAAATGAAAATTATATGATTGTAACACTATCCTATCCTCCATATATACCATGCAAATGCCTCTGATATGCTTCTTTGGTCATTTGCAAGCTTGTTTTTCCCATTTTCTTGATTTATCCCACATATTTTTTGATAAATAATTTTTTTAATTTAATTTGATAATCAATGCAGGGCAAAGCTTTTCCTACAAGAGGTCTTGAAAGTTTACAGCACAAAGTATAGAAACGCTTCTCGTATGCTTGGTGATCAGTTAGCTCTTGCTTGGGTTGTTATGTCGAAACCTCATTTTGACCCCAGAAGGTTTACCAAAGCACTTGCTTTCTCAGAAGACATTGGGGGTACTTCAGTATTGTTCTTACCTTGTTCTCTGTACAATTGGACTCCGCCAGAGGGTGCTGGTCAATTCCGTGGCATGCCATTGGATGTTAAGGTATAATGAAGATTTACAATGGCAGGATTTCTTTTTGGTCCTAAGCTGAGTGCTTTAGTTATACTTTTGGAAATTATACATAGATATATCATATGTTTAGTTTTTAAATGTTTATTTTAGACTTACAACAGCAAGTATTCTGTCTGATTGCTTGAAAATTTTGGGAAATATTAAAGGTAATATGATACAACACAGTCCAGCACCTACAGCAGGCCCATTAGACAGAAGGAACACCCACAATGGATGAAAGACTACGTAATGTAATGGGCCTGTGAAGCATAACTACGGTAGTTCTTTTTACTACTATATGCAATGGGTTCGTCTCGGCCTAATGACTCTACAAGTCCAAAAGCATCATATATTTAAATGATGAAGCACATGAATAAAGGGAGAAAGTTTTTACCCTAGTTGAGTACTCTATGAATAGCCGTAGGTCATTCTTGGTCTCACTGTAGCGAAAACTTAGCACTCCTTTTTGTTTTAACATGACTTCTGTTCCTGGTTTGTTTTTGGATGCAGGTTGTTCATTTCAAAGGATCAAGAAAACGCCTAATGCTTGAATCTTGGAATTTTTATTCTTCTTCTAGAGAAATTTCAGACATGTTATGTCTCATTTTGGGAAGTGGAAGAACCAAATATGATTTTTGAATATAGCAGTCCAGAAAGGTTCACATATCATATGCAGCAACTTGTGGTGTTAAAGTCTCCAAATCCTACTGCTGAAAATTCAGACATTACCCTCTTGTTAATAGGCGAAAGGGTACTGACAGCTGCAAAGTGAAGGAGAAGAATTGGACCCGTAAATGAGTTGATTTATTCATTCTTCTACTTGAGAAAGTGCTTATAGGAAGGAGCACTTTTCTTCTCGATGGTCATGTCAAGTGCATGTGGAGTGTGATATTATTATTTTGAAAAGATACAGTGGTATGTTCATTCTTGTGCAGTCTGAAAAGATATTTAAAGAGTCTGGATTGCTTCCAAATGATTCAGCTGGTCAGATTTCATTGACCTACAAGTTGTAGAGTCCAGTTAACGAAGTTGAGCCGCCCATTCATGGGTGAAATCACAATGAATATTGCTTGTTTCCATAAGCATGTAAAATTTCAAGTGCTAGATCAACTGAAGAATTATATTTTACTGACTACATATTATAATTATTGTTTTTCATTTCTTTGGACACATGATCAACTATTAGACAACCATCAGACAAAAAGAATCAGACTGGCTTTGCTTAAAGTTCACAAATTTAACTAATAGTTATTATTTGAAATGAAATGCCATGAAGGCGTACATGTAATTGTGGCTAGGAAACCACAAACTGCCTAGCAAATTGGTGTATTGATGGGCTTGATTTTGGATTAGAAGATGAACATGTCAGTGCTAGGGGTAATTTTAATGGGGGAATTGTTACTGTCATACCTCTTTTTAATTAAGTTCATATACTGGTATTTTGTTTTACAGAAATACTATTGAGGAAAATATGTTTTCCATGACTATTGTGTACAATAGAAATACAATTTTACGGTGTTATAAGATTTTGCAATACATTAGAAATATGGTTAGGGCTGTGTTTTAAAAAGTGTTTTCAAGCTGCAGATCTCATCAGGAATAGGTGGAGCAACTTAGTCATCTGTTGGAATGTGTGTATAGGAAATGGTATAAACCGATTTGGCTCTACTGGTTTGTGGAGTGATTATGTGACATGTATGATATTATATACCATATCTCATCACATAATATATATATATATATATATATATATATATATAATTTATAGTAATATTTGTGTGTAATTTAATTTTTATTTGTGTATTCCATTATTGTAATGAAATTACTGATTTAATGGTTTAATATTAATCTATAGTTGTCTAAGTATTTTGATCGACATTGAGGGTGGAAAATAATTAAAGAGAAACACTAAATAAAAATTCTGATACAATGTTTTCCTTGTGTAAGAGATACACTATGCAAATATAGATTTCTTGTGTAAAAGATAAGTACATGTTTTTGTTATCAATAGAAACTTATTTTAAAATTAGTGTAATTTAAGTTGAATATTATGTAGATAGACAAATTTTTAAAATTTAAGAAATGGAAAAAAAAGTTGTATTCAAAACCACGATTTCAAAATGAAAAAATAATAAAAATTCAAAAACAGGTTAGATTTTAAACACCGAAATCATTATTCAAAGGACGACTTTATTTTTTTTAACCTTTTTTTATTACTTAAATAATTTATTTTTTTAAGTATTTTTCTCTAGTAGTACATGAAAGCACGTTTTTTTTAATGAAATTGTGCATTTAAGTATATTTTAGAAACACATGTTTGATTACTACATACTATTATCATCATTCATGGTTTTTTTATAATTACCTTTCTCCTTTTTATATTTATAGTCAATATTCAATTTACTAAGTATGATGGTTATTAAAAAATTAAAATCTATTCAAAATGGTTCATTCGGTTAACTTTGAACCTTTGGACTAACAAAGTTAAATGTTTATGATGTGGCATAGATAGGTGCAAATATGGATTGTGATTTGTTGTCTGCATAGGTCTTCTCTTCCTCCTTCTCAACTACCCCTTCACCCCCACTGTTTCCCGCATGTGCTTCCCCCTAAACTCGCCTCACATTTCGCTTTCTCACCTTTGTCACGAAACTCTGCAACATCTTCATTGTTTACCTCTCTCACCTTAGTAACTACCTCTCCCACCTCACCCTCTTCGATCCATTTCTTGATTTCTTCTGAAGTAAAATGATTGATGAAGAAGGGTAGCGCAAAGCGGCTTGAACGGAGTTTGAACATCAACGTGAAGGAATCAACCCTGGTGCGCCCAGCGAAAGAGGTGGACCGGCAGTTGCTGTGGAACTCTAATGTCGACCTGGTGGTGTCCAATTCCCACACGCTCAGTGTCTACTTTAGACCGAACAATGCGTCCAACTTTTTTGAGAAAAGATTCTTAAGAAGGCCCTAAGAAAGGTGTTGCCCTTTTATTCAATGGCTGGAAGGCTATGACGAGACGAAGATGATCACATGGAGATTGACTGTGACGATCAAGGGGTTCTCTTCGTGGAGGCCACACTGATGCCGTCATCGACGACTTCAGAGACTTTGCGCCCACCCTTGAGCTTCGGCAGCTCATTCCCTCTTGGTGTTACAGGTGTGTTTTGAGCTTTATTTCTTAAAGTGAGTTGATTTTAGATGGTTCCATTTTAGAGGTGACACTTTACTTATGATTGAGATTTTAACAAGTATATGGTGAGACCTAGGGAGGATCCCCACTAGACAGGAACTTAACCAAGAGGTTAAGTAAGTGTGAAAGTTTACTTCCAAAGGCAAAGAGGAAAATCACATAATAGAGTGAACATGATGTATGGTGCGGAATGTAAAAGACATGACAAGAAACATGATAACATGAAGGAAAAGATGAAGGAACACAAATATAGGAAGCATAAAAGATAAGTGGCGTATGGAAATGGTAGAAGAGATGAAGGAAGAATGCTTATGGTGATGGAAGAGAGTTGGACACGCCACTTGGAGTGTGGTTTCTTCAAGATGAGTGTAGAGGGTTGCCACTTGAGAACTCTCAACTCACTCAAGATAAGACCTAATGCTTAAAGCAAACTAGCCTCACACAATTTGTGCAGAGTTTTCCTTCTTCTATAAAAATCAACTTGAAAATACATGGAGTAAGACACCCTATTTATAGGAATGAGTGCTTTGGAAAACAAGATGAGAAAGGATAGGATGGTAAATGTGTGAGGGGGCTACCTTTAGGGTTTGACTAAGTCAAAACCGCACCTTAGGCCACTTCTTCTGGAAACTAGGTAAAAAAACCAGCTAAAATGATAACTACACCCCCTATTATGCTAAAGGCACCTATTCTAGCCTATCTTGCTATTTGGACCCCTAAAATGAGCCCAATTTATTTACATAACTTTTCTCTTGTGGAAAAGACCATAAGGAAGAATTTCTAATATTCTGGTTTATAGCTTCCTCTTGTTCTACTGATACTTTCTTTTTGTGAAGTGATTGATGTGTCCTTAGTCATCTGTTGGTTGCACCATACATCATTCTCACCTTATAATGTATTTTTCCTTTTGCTTTTGGAAGTGAATCTTCAACACTTATTTAACCACTTAGTTATGTTTGTGTCTAGTGAGAATCTTCCTAGGTCTTACCATATAATTATTAAAATTTCAACCATAAGTAAAGTGTCACCTCTAAAATGAAACAATCTAAAATTATCATAATTTCTTATCTTACCAAAAATCATCAGAAATCATAGAATTTAGAAGAGATAATAAGAATAGTATTTGAGTTATGAGTCAACATTTTTAGTGCACGATCCATGCGTACTCTTTTGGTTTTGCAGGTATGAAGATGCTACTTTCATATCATCAATATTATCTTATATTTTAAATTATAATTTTTTTAATTATTTTACTATATTTATTATTATTATTATTATTTTAGTATGAAAAATAGTTGTCACATGAACGTAAGCGAGTATTTGATAATTACTTTTCATAATAAAATATTATATTAAAATAATAATAATAAATATAATTAAATATTGTATTAAAATAATAATTTATGAAATTGTAAATTTAGATGTAAAAAAGAATGATAATGTAAAAACTTCATCCCCTGCGGTGTGTGAAAGGTGATATAGAAGCAAGTAATTTTCACTTTCCAACTATTTACAGCTTCCAGATTTCTACGCAAACGTAACTTTTGAAATTTTAATCATCATTTAATGTCTGTAACTAACTGCCTGTAGAGAATTTTTATACGTTTGATTGGTTAAAAACAAAGTATGTAAGTTTTTCAATTTTAAAAAAAAAACTATACATAAGTTCCACATATTGGAGCAAATATATTTTTCTACAGTATATTAAAACAAATATATTAAATATAGAAGAATAATTTTGATTGAAATAAAACTAATTATAAAACATGCATGTATCAACAAATTATAACCACAAACTAAGAAATTTCAGAAAAAAAACCTCTTTTGAAGTAAAACTCTTCCGGTGGCTTCAGGAAGGTTGATTGAGAGCGTTGGGAGTTTACGAATGAAGGATTCGAAGGAGGGAAGAAGCATTAGCTAAAGAACATAAGGAGGAGGAGTAAGTAGAACAGATGCATGAAGGAGCTTTCAATGTAGAAACTGAAGAAGGACCAAAACATTTTGAAGGTGGAAATTCTGAAACTGAGGCAACAGAAAGAGAATTCGCATCTTCAGCTCACAGATGTTCAGGAGAGAGTTCGGTGTGCAGAGAAGAAATACTATTAGCGATCTCACTTGGGGTTGCGGAAGTTCTTGACGGAGGTGAAGAAGGAGAAAATCTACTTACACAACAAATCAGAATCTATATTTACACTTATTTATGCTACGTCATGAGCGTTTAACTTTATTAGTCCAAAGTTAAAGATCAACTTAAATACATTTTAGAAAATGTTAGGATTAAATTAATTTTTTTAATAACCAGCATAGTAAATTAGATATTGACCTTAAATGCAGGATGAAAAAATAATTGTAATTTTTCTTTTCCATCTTACTACAACTTTAAAAAGAAATATCGGAAAGGGGTAATTTTTTTTTGGACAATTTAAAAGAACAAAAAGATATATTTCATATAAAATTTTAATGTAAAATTATATATGAAATATACGGTTTTAATTTTAAAATATTATATTATGTGAAAATATAACAAAATTAATTTTTTTTTGAATTCATATATTTCATAGACGATTTCTATTTAAAATTATATAAAATATGTTTTTAATATTAAGGAATAATAATATATCAAATTAAAAAAAATTAAAAATTTGGAATTCGTATATTTCATATACGATTTTATTTAAAAATCATATATGAAATATATGTTTTTAATTTTAAGAAATAGTAATCTGTAAAATAAAATAAAAATTAAAAATAATAGAAATCAGAGAAGTTTAAGTTACTATTTATAAGTTTTTTTTTATATATAACTAAATAAAAATAGATTTTTATAAGATTTTTTGTTTCGTTAAATAAGTTTTAATAAAATATTTTTTAATTATATGTAGTCACTACAACAATAATAAGATTTAGCTGCAATAGAAAGCGTGGGTCACACTATTTGCATAGGTTAAGCCTACACAAAATGAAGAAGAAAAAAAAAATAAAAAAAATAGTGTTCGTCAAACACACGAAAAATCTACACACTACAAGAAAAAAAGTAATTAGTTTTCACATATTTGTCGGGGCTAAATGTGGACGCATTTTTCGTCGACCAAACCCACGCAAAATGCAAACTAAAATAAAAAATAAAAATTATAATAATAAAATTTTAAATTTTTGTAGGTTTAGCTCACACTATGCTTTTGAAGCTAAGTCCCCGCTATGCCTTTGAAGTTAAGTCCCCGCTACTTAAACGTTTTGAAGGTTCAACCCACACTATGATTTTAAAATGAAATATAATAAAATTATAATTAATTTATTTCAAAACTTCTAGTTGTTGAAAGGTGTTGAACTCGAATATGAGCCAGAGAGCCCACAAAACTACTGAGGGAACATTTCTTCCTCCACTCCTTCTTCTTCCTCCACTCCACAAAACTCCGTGACAGTGACCGTGCTTCGACCGTGAACGTGCGACCGTGAACATTCATCCTCCACTCCTTCTTCTTCTTTGACCATGATCGTGCTTAGACCATGAACGTGCGACCGTGAACGGTGAGTTTCACATTTCTTCCTCCATTCCTTCTTCTTCTTTGACGACCGTTAATGAGTAACCCTAGGTTCTTGATGTAGGTTTCCCATATACTTGTTTTTTCTTACAATTATGATGCTGATTTGTGTAATCCTAGGATGATTTTTCTTCTTACATGTTGATTTAAGAGGATGCTAAGTTCTCGAATGATTTTGATGCTAAGTTCCTTGTAGGTCATTGATAAAGGACTGTGAATATCTTAGCTTTGTGAGGTTGGATTTTAGCAGGATGGTCCTTTAAGTGGATTTTAGCAGGATGGTCCTTAGTTTTCTAGTAGTGGAAGCATAGTTGAATCTCTAATGTCATTATATTATTGACCACCCGAATACAAATAGTCCTTTACCTGACATGTTACGAATAATTTGTGTAAAAAAGGTATAAGTGAATACACATTGGATTACTGAGGGAGTTAGGAGTAATAGTGGTCCTTTGCGTTATTCGAATTGTCTGTTGTAGGCAACAAGAATCAAATTCCCCTCAACACCTTTCGAAAATGATTTATGCTATTTTAATATACCTTCTAAAGTTTGATTGCACTCCAGCGTTTTTCAGTTTCCACGAAGTTTCAACACCTTGTTTGGATCAACACAACCATTCACTGTCACCCTGCTTTGCTTTCGGTTTATCTCCACAGATTTATGTAATGCTACAACACATATCTCAAAAGCTTAAGATTTATATGTTAATTAACATATAAATATTGCACATGTGCAGCAGACCTTGAACTGAAATTAAACTTGAAGAGGATAAGAATTCAAATCTCAAAACCCATTAGGGTTAACTTAGTGGTATGAGGAGTTTAGTAGATAGTTAGTGTGAGATTTTAGGTCAGCCACGATTGTTGAAAATATTATTCAACACGTTATATATATGTAAGGTATCTATTTGTGTTGAAGGTGTTGTGAAGGTATTGTGGATGGATGGAGATGATGGAAGACCAAAAGCTGACTGAAGGGGAAGACCAAAGTTAGTCAGTAAGGGGTATTGAATTGCAGTAGGTCTCAACAATGCTTCTGATGAGTAATGGGGGTGTATATTGTCTTGTCTTTAGTGTTTTGTAGCTGCTGCTTGGGATGGTTGGGGTTCTAGTTTTGGTTGCTGTGTGGGACGATTTTTGGTAGCTATGTGGGCTGGTATTCTAGGTTTGTAGTAGCTGCTACCTAGCCACTCCATGGTTGTAGTTAAGCAATGAGACAAACTACAAGAGAAGAGGAATCTCACTTTCTACACACATCTCAATACCTACCTTTCACAGATTTCAAACCTATTCTTTGTCATCTTCCCTCTATTCTCTATCTATTTCTGCATGTTGCTTCCTGAATTCTACATGTCACTTATTCATCTTCTTATAATAGTAAGCCTCAAAAGAATATTAACGAGTACTCATTATTTTGCAATGAAAGAACTGTCTCTTTATAAAAGAATCTCAATAAGATGAAAGTATAACTTAGAAGACAAGGTATATTCACCTTTCCAAATCAACTCTTTTTTTCCTATGATAATGAGCTTTACTAGAAGAGGTGAGAAGACATTAGTAGTTTGATGTCCTTCTAAGTGGAGGTGCTAGCGAGGAGTAATTGTTGAAAATGTATTTGCCAATATGGCATTTCAAGAAGGAGAGGTGTCTTTGCTTCATAGTTCAAAGCTTATTTCATCTTCTTAAATTTTTAAGCTGAAGGTATTATAAAAATAGTTTAGTGGCGCATGTATATTTTCAGAGAAAAATATATCCTTGGGAGGTTCATTCATAGTTGCTCAAAATTGCCAAGAGATCCATTTACATTCGGATGAAGCATAACACATCTTCATCTCTCAAGAAATGGAGCATGATTTGTCATGTTTCTTTCTTAAAATAGTGGTTTTTTAATGGTGTTTCCCTATATATGCTGCAATGTTTGATTTTCTTTACCATTCATTTGTGTTCTGATAGTGTATTTGTGTATTATTTGTGTTGACAGACTACAACAAAGAAGAAAATTTCTTCTACTTTCTCGTTTCCTACTGAACTTGATATGCGACATAAAATGTCTGAGCTGTCTCAGTTCGACTTGGTGTATGACTTGTCAGTTGTACTGATTCACAAGGGAACTGGTGCTAATAGTGGTCATTACATTGCTCATATTAAGGATGTAAACACTGGCAATGGTGGGAATTTGATTATGAACATGTTACTAATTTGGGTTGTCATCCATTTGGCGAAGGGTCTTCAAATTCTACCTCTAAATCCATCAAGATTGATGCAATTCATTCTAATTGTTCTCAAGCGATAGTAGCTGGCAGTAATGTAAATGGTTTGCATGCCTCTCATTCAAAATCTTCACTTGTGGAGACATTTTTGTCTAGTGATGCGTACATGTTGATGTACCATCTTAAACATACAAAAAATGTTGGTGAAATTGGGAGTGTAATTTGTGGTGCTAAGCATGATGAAAGAGAGGGTGTGGAAGTTGCTTTGCAAAATTGTGCTTCTCTTGCATTTCATCTTTGTAATGAGATTCAAAATTTCAATGCCTCATATGATGAAGCTTGCCAGGAGTACAATAACAAGAAAGAGTTGGAATTGGGTCGTATTACTGGAAGGAGACAAGAGGTTCGATCTGTTTTAGCTGAAGCTCCTGTTCAACCACTGGAAAAACCATTTTATTGGATTTCTAGCGAATGGCTTCGCTAGTGGGCTGACAACATTATTCCAGTGTTAGTGCTTTTCCTTTCAAACAATTATTAGAGTCTGGTTAATTGATGTATTAGTATTTTATAGGAGGCTTACTTTGCAAGGTATATGTAGTCCTCTTGACAACTCGTCTGTCCAATGCTCACATGGGAAAGTCCCAGTTTCAAAGGTTACCTCAATGAAACGAGTGTATGCTAAAGCATGGGATACCTTGTTCTCCAAGGTAACTTTTTGTTGGTCTCCTGTTACATATTTTTTGTGGATTATTAATTATCTACATGTGGTATAGTGCTATTAAGGTATGACAGGATGATATTGGGATAAAAACAACTTACGATATGAATATGATAGAATCCAAGCATGATAAGCTTAAGCCAGTCAAATGTTTGGTGCACCTCAGATAATTAGATAACTAAATTATGTTATCTTTTCCTGTATTCAACATGGACCAAATAATGGTAAGATATGATAAAAATTATGTTCAAATGACAAAATTACTCTTGCATTAAAATTACATATAGTTTCTCATATTTTATTGCTTTCTAACTTAGTTCCTCCCTTTGAGGATAAGAAATGCTTTGCACGGTTAACAATGATTATGTCTTGGGAAAGGTCAAAATTGACAAACAACTCTTTCAACCTATTTTTATGTTTTCAGCTGGACAATACTGGTAGGAAAGATGAAAAGAAAATTTACAAGATGTAGTGGAGATAAATCTAGTTTTATAAGTGAACTTTAGAAGTTGGGGGAGTGGTTGTGTTGCCCATGACCACATTTTTTACTGGTGATGTCTGTAAGGAAACTAGTGTTTATTGGGGGCTGATGGAACATAAACTTTCTTAGAAATGCTTATGTGAGGAGGAAAATTTTGTTTACTTAGCTAAATTAATTACAGTTTCTGGCAAGAGTAGAGGTCGATGTTTTTATGTTGTACAAATGCTGGTTTGCTGCTGCACTTTTGGTATTGCTTTTTGCTGGTTTTATGTTGTATAAATGTTGGTTTATGCTGCAGTTTTGGTGTTGGTTTGGTGTTGTTTTGATGCTGTTTTAGCTGCAGTTAAAGTGCTTTTGATGTTCTTTTTGGAGCCTAGGCACTGTTGTTTTTAGGTTTAGTAGGAGGGTGTTAAGCATAGTTTGTTTGAGTGTGTGCCCTTGTTCTTTGGGAATGTTTGTAGTCATCTGTTATGTAGATGATCTCTTTAGTTTTAGGCTCTTTCTTGTTATGTTAAAACAAGAAAGGTTTCAAACTATTTAAGATTTAACTTCTTTAGGTTGACATGATCAGAAAGTAGAAGTTTCTTGGAACCTTATATACCTCAACTTCTGTTTGTCATCAAGTTAGTATTTTTTAAAGCGTGTTTTCTGTTTTTCTTGGTATTTTGAAGAGTGTGAAGATAAGCTTGTCTTGGTATCTACCAGCTCAACCTTAGTTAATTAAAGTAACTTTAGTTCAATTTCAATCAAAATATCTTCAATAAAAAACCACAAATATCACGTTTCTACCTTTGTATTTTTTTTACAAAATTCCAAGTTTATTATCGTGGGCCTTGTATTAGAAAATAATTTTTCTTGTTCTTTTCCTTGTTCCTATTAATTTTTTTTTCTTGCTCATTTTAAAAACAATATTCAATTTTCAAGACAAGTAAAAAGTATAAAGAAAAAGTTATAAATAATTTTTTTTTAGTAAGAAAAACATTTCTTCATATTAGATTGCTTCCTAAAATAATTTTATCTTGAATAATTATATTGAAAAAAATGAAATAGGTAAAAAATAGGATAAATGCAATAAGAAAAAGAGAAATAGAGTAATTTAAAATTGATTTATTTTAATAAAAAAATAGTTTTCTTTTTAAAATTGATTTATTTCAATAAAAATATATTTCAAACTGAAATTCTCTATGTGCTTGTAGGCTAAGCCTACACTTTTTTCTAATAAAAAATATAAAAAATATTTTGAATATTTTGAAGGCTAAGCCCACGCTAATTTGTGGCCAACATGAAGGCTTAGCCTACGCTTATTGTGTTCCACTTGTAGCTAAACTCACTCTACTTGGACATTATGAAGGCTTGGCCCACGCTAATATAATTTGGTGTGGGCTTAGCGTGGGTCAAACTCACAATTTTTTATAACTACTTGGACATTTTAAAGGCTTGGCCCACGCTAATATAATTTTGTGTGGGCTTAGCGTTGGTCAAACTAACAATTTTTTATAACTACTTGGACATTTTGAAGGCTTGGCCCACGCTAATATAATTTTGTGTGGGCTTAGTGTGGGTCAAACTCACAATTTTTTATAACTACTTGGACATTTTGAAGGTTTGGCCCACGCTAATATAATTTTCTGTTGGCTTAGTGTGGGTCAAACTCACAATGTTTTATAAATTTCTAAACTCCTTGTAGGCTAAGCTCATGCTTCACCTACGCAAAAAACACCCGCCATGTGTCGCGCACACCCGCCATGCTTCAAAATTCTTATTAACGCTATGCCGATGATAATCACCCTTTTGTGTAGGTTTTTCATAGTTAGCCTCCATTTTTGACCCACGATAATAAAACTTTTTTTTCTAGTGAGTTAAAGAATGGGTTAATTTTTAGAAAATACTTTTTATTATATTTAATTAAATAATTAAATATTATTTTTTGGTTTTTATACATTAAAATTATTTTGATTTCTTAATAAAATTAATGATGTAATACTTTAATAATATAAAATAATATAAGTTAATTATTTTAAAAAATGATAAAAAGTAAATTTATTTCATATGATAAAAGATAAAGTTGGTAAAAACCCAAATTCAAAACGTTAAAATTAAATCATAGACTTTAATTGAAAATCTAAAACAAAGAGCGTTAACCAAAAAAGAAGAACATGAAAGTCTGACATTAAGTGAAAACATACAAACATGACAACCTAATTTAAAAATTACGTAATTTAATCTAAAGATGAACCAGATCGTGTCCCATATGGGACCTTCTTCTTTGTCATTGTTTTCTTTTTCGTTGTTGTCAGATGGAATATTAGATCCTATTGAAGGCATTGTGGGCCGATAAAAATGCAAGGTAGGAACTAAATGAAATGCGGAGGGTGGTGTCATTGTTGAAGTAACAAACATCTGTGATGGACTCAGAGAAAAAATATTTCCCTATGATGGAAAATTGGTGTAAGTTGATGACACTTGTTGTAGGGAAATTTGGCAGACATGTTGTAGTAGTACTCTATAAAGCTGAATATTTCTGGTGGTTGATTGGGGATAGATTGAAATTGGACTTGTTTTCCAAAATTTGAAGAAGACCCAACATGATGAGGGTGACCTTTGGAATGGTGTGGTTGACTATCGGGTGACATGTCTTACTGTTGTTAAGAAAAATAACTAATGTAGGAATTTTAAAAAATGACAATATGAAATGGTGTACAAAATGAACTTACATCTTCTTCAGACGTGGCCTCTATAGGTGAGACGTAGCGAATGGTATGAGTGATGTACCATTGCATGTAAGTTGATTCTTCACGCAAATGGTCATTTTCGTGGAATGGTACTCCATCAATTAAACGATTTTGTTGATCAATCGACATTGTTATCCACCTTTGGTATGACCAATACCTATTTGTTCTCCACCCATGTCTTCTCTGTGCACTTCATCCAGATTTCATGGGTCTTGTAGAATGTGTTGTTGATACCTGAATTGTCGCATCACCCGGTCTGCTTGATGAAATTTGACAGTTGTAAAACATATTAAAGGTACAACCGCCCAACTTACAACTGACACATCAATTGTAATTAGACCACTAATTTTAGGTTGCCGATACGAAGTCCACAAAAATTGTCAACAACGGAAAATAACATTATTAATTTGTTGGATTACTCGGAAAGAATTTAGTTGTTAGAGGATGAAAGGATAACCTGTTTTTTAGTTGTAGCTGATCTAGTCTTCTTCGGATTTCATCCCCGCTTTTCACACTCGTGTTTGATCGATGCAAATTTCGAGACCACTTGCAATCAACGTTTGTCATGTCATAATTAATACGATGTTTTTTAACGTACAATATTTAGAGGAAGAAAATAAATAGGAACCTCCTCGCAAGTGGAAATCCAACCCCGTCAACGATGTCCTCAACACTCAATAGGTCAATGGTCGGTGAAAAGCATATCATTCAGTCCTACACCCAACGCTATAATAGCAACATGTACCCTTTGATATTGTCTTGATTATAATTAATACTGATCCTGCCTGTTGACCGAAACGTTGGAGCTTTGCCTCGTCAAACTTGGATCGACTTCTGCACCGTGTTAGCCTCCGTCCTTCACCGCGATCCACCTCAAGAACCTGCAAAAGACGAAACGGCGCCGCTGCGGCCGATCACGCTCCGACGCCCAAGTCAGCGACTGAACCACCAATTACTTAAGAGTAAAACTCAAGAACTCTAAGGAACCGTGACCAGTTCTCTCTCAGTGTACTCTCGTTCTCGCAGTTGGAAAGAAGTAATATAAATGCGTGCGTACCTCAGAAGTTCGTTGGAAACTCTTATATACCTGGATACTTTCTCTCTCCTGGCAGTTACACATCTGGACACGTGGCTCGCATCCAGCTGTACACGTGCCATCATCTGGAGCATCCTTGACTTGGGCGCTACTTCTGACTCTTCTTTGGCTAAGTTACTTATGCATGGTATACTCAGTGCATAGTTGCCTTGGAGCGTGATCTCTTCTGGGTGGCGAGTTCGGGTGCCTTCGTACACACCTTCCCTGTGGTCTCGCCGGCCGCCTTCATGATCTGCCCTACCTGCTTCACCGTGTATGTTCAAGTGTGCTATCTCCCGAGCTCGTTCTCTGGCCAGCTGGGAAATGACCATCTGCCTTCATCTTCGGCGATGTCCTTGTTTCGGCGATCTCTAACCACTAGGTCGCCTGGGTTCGCATCTGGCGACTTCATCTTCAACCCGGTGACCGCCGGTTCAGGTATGCCGGAGATTGGAGCACGCCAACTTAATAACTGGCGACTATGCAAACCCCCGACTTCCTCCCCTTCTGCTAGCCAGGTGTCCCATCCAACACGCCTATATAATAGCTCGACGCCACGTCATTACCCCCGACTTCCAGGGCGGTACACAAGCCCCTCAGTCTTAAGCGAAGACTTGTCCAGCGAAAAGACTAAAGGAGTCACGTCAATACCGGTCTACGTGGCGCTGGCGCAAAATTCCAAACGTTTGTACTTTTTGCTTTCTTGACGCTCCACCAAACATCCTTCCAATCTCTCGACACGTGGCTTCATCAACGGCTACCTTTAATTGTCGTTTGCGCTTCCAAAAATCATTTGAAAAACCCTTAAACCCATTTCATTTCTACTGTTCCATCACCTCTTTGCTTTCTCAAACGCTCTGAGTTTCTTCTGCGAAAACCCACGACGCTCTTCAACCTTCTGGATTCTCAACTTCCTTCATCGTTCTTCTGATCATAGAAAGGTACCCCCTTTACTTCTTCTGCTGATTTTTCCTGCATTTTAACCGATTCGCATCATCCATTAACTGTCTGGTGCATACGCTGTGGGCTGTTTCTTCTGTTTCTCCCTTCTCGTAACTTAGGGCTTCGTCTCCATTACAACGAACCTTCGTTCGTTCGTTTTTTCATCCTTCTTTCACGATCGAGCCAGCCTCTGCGAACCCTGCTCACCTTTCCCTTTCTTTTTCCTTTGCAGTTTCCGCGATGGCTCGC
This sequence comes from Phaseolus vulgaris, assembly GCF_000499845.2. Taxonomy (NCBI): domain Eukaryota; kingdom Viridiplantae; phylum Streptophyta; class Magnoliopsida; order Fabales; family Fabaceae; genus Phaseolus; species Phaseolus vulgaris. The sequence continues at coordinate 34,965,466 of NC_023749.2, read as the reverse complement.
TCAAAGATCACCCCAAATCCTCCTCCCTCGTCACGAAACCCTCCGTCTCAAGCTCATAACCTACCACGAGCACTTGGTGCTTCTTCTTCCCAGGCTGAGAGGCCTGCAACCTCTCGCCCTGACCTGGCTCAGGCTACTCCACCGGTCGCCGGAGGAGCCTCCATCCCTACCCCAGATTATAAGATGCTATACCCCTGGGCCAACTTGACTTTGCTGAAGGAGACTTCTTCAGTAAACTCTGCGCAGGCGGTGCTGAGGTTGAAGAAAGGGGACCAACCCAATCTTTCCTTCCACAAGGAGCACGACGAAAAGCTGGTGGTGCTGCCTTGCCCCCCCGACGTGCCAATCTGCGCGGATGACAAGGGGAGCAACGACGAGTTGTTCTGCTTTGTTTACACCACCTTGTTCAAGAAGATGAAACTTAGGTTTTCCTTCACTCGTTTTAAAAGGGAGCTACTTACCGAGCTCGACATCGCCGCCGCCCAGCTCCATCCCAACAGCTGGGCATTCGTGCGGGCGTTTCAAATCATGTGCGCACATCTGGGACTGCCAGCGTCAGTGGACGTTTTTCTTTTCCTTTTCGAAGCCAAACACCCAGGAGATCGCCTGTGGGTGAGTCTGAACGAGATTGCTGGGAGGTCGATCCTCTCTATCTTCCAGCAATCCTACAAGGATTGGAAGGGCAAATTTGTCCAAGTGCGCCCAAACGACCAGGACGCCTCGCTGCTCGACGGCTTTCCCTTGTATTGGGTGAACAAGGGAAATAAAGAATCCAAGGGAAGTTTCAGGAGGCCAAGAAGCCCTGATAACATGGGAGCCTTGGACAAAGATATGTGCCTCTTCTGGAAGAGCGTGGCAGACGCCAACATCACTTTCCTCACCACTGCGCTCATCTCCTTCGAGTTCTTCGAAGACCAACTCGAGGCTCGAATAGGTTAGAGCTTCACCTCAATATCTAAGTTATAGCTCTTGGCAATACCTCTGTTAACTGTTTTTGGGCGTCTTGTCTGTTGTGCACAAGACTTGGGTTTATTTTCTGCACCACTTATCTGCTTTACTTGCATACTGACTCATGTGTTTATCTTTCTCTCTTAGCTGACCCATGTACCTTTGTATTATACAGATCGCATGTTGGGCAAGGGAAAACTGGCTGAATTGAGGGCGCTCGCCCGAGCCCATGGGTTGGCATCGGGCTCCCAAACTGTGCCCAATTCAGTGGTGGAGATCGCCGCTGCCCAGGGCAGATCGCCCCCTAAAGGCCCAGCTCCTTCAGAGGCCCAGCCCGCCCAACAGCGCAAGAAGCTCATCCTCAGGAAGCCAAAGAGGAAAACCCCTCAGGTGGTCCAAGAGGATGAAGAAGAGGACGATGAGGTGACTGAAGATGGCCTTATCACCAAGAGGAAGAGGGTGGCGCCTTCTTCACCACCTGCTCCACCTCCTCCTCCAACATCAACACCACCTTCCACACCAGTTCCACCTCCAACACAGCTTCCTCCCCCAGTTCCCGCTTCACCAGTCCAAGCAGTTCCCTTGGCAGTTGCGTTTCCTGTGGTTGAGGCTGCCGAGCCCAACTTTATGGAGAACCCCCAGAGCGCCTCCACGCCATATGTATCAGCTGGCGGGGGTCCTCCTTCAACTGCCTCAACCGCGGAAGCCGCACTAGGCGGGGATGAAGGTGCTCACAACTCGCCTATCCTCATCACCGAATCCCCGTCGTCGCCACCACGCCAAGAAGCTCCCACTCAACAGCCAACTCAAGAAGGTGGTGGCGAGAACCAGCAACAAGCTCCCCTAGTGCTTCCACAAACAAACCTCTCCCTTGAGGTCTAAAGGGTGTGGGAACCCTTCTCAGCGAAACTCAAGATGATGGCAGAGGATTTCCCCTCCATCATATCAAAAGCTGTGGAGAGTTCCAGCAAGAAGCTCCAGGATGACATCTCCGCGCTCCAAGAGGAAAATCGCACAATAAGGATTGAGGCGGAGAAGTTATCCTGCAATCTCATGCTCGCGGAGATCGATCACTCCCGAGTGGAGGATGCTATGAGCACCGAACTTCGGGCGGCACGCAAGGAGGCCACCGATCTACGCCATAAGGTACAACTCTTAGCTCAAGAGAAGATCGAGCTGGAGAGCAAGCTTGTGCCTTATCGCGTCAAAGTGGCTGACCTGGAGGCGTTGATCAAAGCAGACGCCGCCAAGGTAAAAAACCTTGAGAAGAGGTCAGCAGATCGGGAGGTCTTCTTGGGGAAAGTTGAAAAGGAGAGAGACGACACCATGGCTAAACTCGCCGAGGCCAAAGAGGAAAATGGGAAGGTCGCCGCAGAGCTGGCCCAGGCGCAGGCGGAGAACAAGAAGGTTACTGAAGACCTTCTTCAAGCTCGGGAGGGAGCTGAAGAACTGAAGCAGCATAATGAGGGGCTCAAGAAGCAGATTGAAGAACTCGAGCTGAGCTCCGCCCAAATTCTCGCTGCTGGGTTTGAAGCCGCCTTGGAGCAGTTCGCCTGCCAATATCCTGATCTGGACCTCTCCATGGTGTCTCTGAACAACGAGGTGGTGGATGGGAAGATTGTTCCTTCTGAAGACTAGTCGCTTCCCTCCATCCATTATGCTTTCTCCTTTATACATACTTATTTGTAATAAATTTTTTCCTTTTTCTGCACATGTACTTTGAACTGATGCCATTATGTTATGATATTTCCTGCTCCTTTACATAATCTCTCCTGTTAACTTTACCTTCATTGCGCAAGTCTCTTAGGCGAAATTAACTTAGTAACTCTGCGAGCGCAATTGTATACCAACTGCTTCAAACCATCGACTTTCGAACGGTAACATTCTAACAACTTGTAACCTTAAGGTAATAAACCTCAACGCGAAATCACTCTTCAAACAACGAGCTTTAACCCGACTAATAGCTTAAAACACAGCTTACCCGTTCTGCCTTATCAAAACGGGCCTTGGCTTCTCGCCATCGTTTGAATTTCTCCTGGTCGCCAAAGAGTCTTGGCGATACCAGCTTCCTCTTGCCTTCACAACTTGGCCATTGTTCCCTCATCTTGGGGTAGAGGCGCCTTTCGGATCCTTCTCTACCTTCCCTGACTTTCAGAACAGTAAGCCGGATAGCTAGGTGTTCTCTTCGAACCTACCTTAGCTATCCTTTAAACTTCTTCCACCCTCCACACCGTACCTGAACTCGTTCGAGACGAGAAGGATTTTATCTTGCCTGAACTCGCTTGACGGCGAGAAGGTCTTTAACTCGCCTGAAGTCGCTCGACGGCGAGAAGGTCTTTAACTCGCCTGAACTCGCTCGACGGCGAGAAGGTCTTTAACTCGCCTGAACTCGCTCGACGGCGAGAAGGTCTTTAACTCGTGCCTCTACATTGCCCCAGGGGCTACATCTTCTCTCCCCGAGAAACACTGAGGACTTCTTGCTGGTGCCTCTACATTGCCCCAGAGGCTACATCTTCTCTCCTCTGGAAGCACTGAGGACTTTTACTTGTGCCTCTACATTGCCCCAGAGGCTACTTCTTCTCTCCTCTTGAAGCACTTAGGACTTTTTTACTCTTCCTCGCCTGCACTCGCTCGACGGCGAGGAGGTCTTTATCTCGCCTCAGAACGCGCGAGGGCGTTGAGGTCTTTTAACTGGTGCCTCCGATCGCCGAAAGACGATGAGGACTTAGAAAACTTTTTAGAAAGCATGCAACATAACTCCAACTCGCCTTAAATCACATATAAGTGACAAGGTCTTTCTTCAAAACTTTCGGAAAAAAATAAGCATGCAATCTAAAACACTTTAAACTTTAAAAACTCTTCTTTATTGGGCGGCCTCATTAAAAACCCTCCTTAGGGAAAAAAGAGTGCCCCCTCCAAACTGTTTTATCAGAAACATTGTAAAGCTCTTCGTGTTTGTTCTTACTTACAAAGTTCTTAACTGTAATATAACTTGAGGTGCGTGGCGTTCCAAGTGCGAGGAATCGCCCCTCCTTCCAACGTTTCTAAGCGGTAGGCGCCGTTCCCGAGCGCATCGGTTATCCTGAACGGTCCCGTCCACTTAGGCGACAGCTTGTTCTCCATCTCGTACTGGTGGGCCTTCCTCATCACCAGGTCGCCTTCTCTGAACTGTCTTGGCATCACCTTCGAGTTATATCTTCGTTCAATCCTTCTTTTCACTGCCTCAGCCTTCACTCTTGCCTCCTCCCTGACCTCATCCAGCAAATCCAGATTCAGCCTTCTTTCCTCATTCGAGTCTTCCGCTACAAAATTCTGGAATCTCGGCGAGCTCTCTTGGATTTCCACTGGAATCATTGCGTCGCATCCATAGACCAGGCTGAATGGGGTCTCATGGGTTCCTGACTGCTCGGTGGTGTGGTACGCCCAGACTATACGGGGTACCTCCTCAGCCCAGCTTCCTTTGGCTTTCTCTAGCCTTCTCTTCAAACCTCTCAGCAATACCCGATTGGCTTACTCTACCTGGCCATTTGTCTGAGGGTGCTCGACGGATGCAAATACTTGTTGAATTCCCACCCCTTCGCACAGCTTCTTCAACAGGTGACTTGCAAACTGAGTCCCATTGTCCGACACCAGGCGCTTGGGCACACCAAACCGGCACACAATGTTCTTCCACACGAAACCCTCGATCTTGTGCGCGGTGATCTGGGCCACTGGTTCTGCTTCGATCCACTTGGTGAAATATTCAATCGCCACCACCAAGTACTTCATCTGCTTGATCGCCAGCGGGAATGGTCCCAGGATGTCGATTCCCCATGTATGAAACGACCAAGGGCTGTAAATCGACTTCAACTCCTCGGGGGGTGCCTTGTGCCAATCGGCGTGCTGCTGGCATTGCTTGCAGCACTGCGCATACTTCTTGCAGTCTTCTCTCATTGTTGGCCAGTAGTAACCTGCACGGAGAGTCCTTGCGGCCAGAGCTCGACCCCCGACGTGGCTTCCGCATATCCCTTCATGGAGCTCTGCCATAATTCTTGTACATTTCTCGCCATGCACACATTCCAGGAGTGGGTGAGTGAACCCAAACCTATACAGCTCGCCATCAATCATTGTGAACTTGCTAGAATTCTTCTTTATCTTCCTAGCCTCCGTCGGATCCAGCGGGAGAAGGCCATCCCCAGGCATCGCTTGTACTGCGTTACCCAGGTGTCTGGCTCATGCGTAGCGCAGACCTGCGTCATGTTCACCCTCTCCCCCCGACATGCTCTTATTCTCAGCGATCTCAAGGTTTCTTGAGTCAAAGACCTGTGACCCCTTGCCGCTTTCTCCGTCGATTTGCTTATCTGAAGAACCAGGTGATCTGCCACAAATGCTCTAGGCGTCTTTAGAGTTTCTTGAATCACCGTCCTCTGCCTACCCCCCTTTCCCGAACTGGCGAGCTTGGCTAGCAAGTCAGCTCGGGCATTTTGCTCCCTGGGCACATGCACCACTTCAAAGGAGACAAAGGAACTCTTCAATTCCTGTACATACTCCAGATAAGCCGCCATTTGTGGATCTTTAGCCTGGAACTCGCCTGTTACTTGTCCCGTGACTAGCAGCGAGTCACTCTTAGCCATCAGCACCCTAGCTCCCATCTCCTTGGCCAGCAAGATACCGGCGATCAGCGCCTCATATTCTGCTTGATTGTTGCTGGCCTTGAAGGCAAACCTCAAAGATTGTTCGATCAGCACGCCGTTGGGCCCCTCCAAGATGACCCCAGCACCGCTACCCTGCTGGTTCGACGATCCGTCCACTGAAAGCACCCAACGGAAGTCATCCCCCTCAACTCGTGTTGCTTCAGACGAGAGCTCGACCACGAAGTCTGCGAAGATCTGCCCCTTGATCGGACCTCGGGGCTCATACTTGATGTCGAACTCCGACAGCTCCACCGCCCACTTCACCATCCTCCTGGCGACGTCGGGCTTCTTTAGGACCTTCTGGATGGGCAAGTCGGTCATCACCAGTATCGTGAAGCTGTGGAAGTAATGACGTAACCTTCTCGCCGAAAAAACTACTGCCAGTGCAGCTTTCTCCAAGGCCTGATATCTTACTTCCGGGCCCTGCAGCACCTTACTGACAAAGTAAATAGGCTTTTGAGCCTGATCTTGGTCCTGGGCGAGCACCGCACTCACCGCCCTCTCAGTCACAGCAAAATACAACCTGAGAGGGGTTCCCGCCAGCGGTTTGCACAAAACCGGCGGGCTCGCCAGGTACTCTTTAAGCTTGACGAAGGCCTCTTCACACTCCTTCGTCCAAGCAAACTTGTTGTTCCGCCTTAAGCACTGAAAATACGGATGGCCCTTCTCTCTGCTGGCTGACACGAAACGAGACAGAGCGGCCATCCGACCTGTAAGCTGTTGCACTTCCTTCACGGTAGTCGGGCTCCTCATCGCCAAGATGGCAGCGCACTTATCTGGGTTGGCTTCTATTCCTCTTTCAGTTAAGAGAAATCCCAAGAACTTTCCTGCCTCCACGCCAAAGATGCACTTCTCGGGATTCAGCTTTAACCTGAACTTGGCGATCGTGGTGAACAATTCCTCCAAGTCTGCAACGTGCTTGCTCCTCTCTGGCGAGGTCACGACCATGTCCTCTACGTAGGCTTGCACATTTCTTCCCAACATTGGCGCAAGTACCCGATCCATCAACCTCTGGTACGTGGCCCCCACGTTCTTCAACCCAAATGGCATCACCTTGTAGCAGTAGCACGATCTCTCGGTCATGAAGGCGGTCTTCTCTTCATCCATGGGATGCATCTTGATCTGGTTATACCCCGAGAAGGCATCCAGAAAACTCAGCAGCTTGCACCCTGCAGCACTGTCGACCAGGGCATCTATGCTTGGCAAAGGATATGAATCCTTCGGGCAGGCCTTGTTCAGATCAGTGAAATCGACACACATGCGCCATTTCCCATTGCTCTTCTTCACCAACACAACATTAGCTAGCCACTCAGGGTACTGGACTTCCCTGATATGGCCCGCAGCGAGAAGCTTCCGGGTTTCGTCTCTGATCGCCTGCCTCCTCTCCTCATTGAACTTCCTTCTCCTCTGTCGCACTGGTCTCACCTGGTTGTCCATCGCCAAATGATGGCACAAGAAGTCGGGATCGATCCCGGGCATGTCCGAAGCGGACCATGCAAACGCATCCAGATGCCGCTCTATCACCTTGGCGATCTGGTTCTGGAGCTCAACTTCCAGAGATCTTCCCAACTTGAAGACCTTTCCCCCGATCTCTCTTTCGAGCCACTGCTTGACGGGTTTTGGTCTGGTTTCTCTGGCGATCACCGCCCTGGCGATTCCCAGCTCCCCCGCTTCCTCAGGGCGATTCCTCGCCTCTTCTTCCTCTAGACCGGCGTTCCCCTCCCCCAGCTCAGCATCTACCATCACCACGTCCCTCCCGGCGGTCTCCTCCATCACCGTCGACCTGGGCTTCACACCGGGAGGCGGGGTGGTTGTCACGTAACTCACAGACCTCTTGTTCTTTAGGCTATTCTCATAGCACTTCTTTGCTTCTTTCTGGTCGGATTTGATGGTGATCACCACCCCCTCCATGGATGGCAGCTTCACCTTCATATGCCGGGTCGAAGGTATGGCGCCTATTTTGTTGAGCGTGGGTCTTCCTAACAGAATGTTGTATGCTGAAGGGGCGTTCACGACAAGGTACTTGATTTTCTCTGTTCTCGAGCCCGCCTCATCCGTAAACGTAGTCCTCAACTCAATGTACCCCCTGACCTCCACCTGATCGCCATCGAAACCATACAAACACCCTCCATAGGGCCTCAGCTGGTCAATGGGTAGCTCCAACTGTGTGAAAGTCGGCCAGAACATCACGTCTGCCGAGCTTCCTTGGTCCACCAGCACCCTGTGGACCTTCCTTCCCGCCGTAATCAGCGAGATGACTATGGGGTCGTTGTCATGAGGCACAACGTCCCGAAGATCTTGCTTTGTGAACGTAATGTCCACATCCGGCGAGTGGTCCTCAAACATATCCACCGTCATCACAGACCTCGCATACTTTTTCCTCTGTGATGCAGTGCATCCACCACCCGAGAAACCTCCTGCAATGGTGTGGATTTCCCCGTGGGTAGGCATCTCGTGCTGCTGAGCCTCACCACCTGCTGGTTGGGAGCTCGACGCGCCCCCCGTCCTTCTATCCAGCAAATAATCATTCAGGAACCCGCTCTTGACTAGGTCGTCGAGCTGGTACCCCAAAGCTAAGCATGAGTCCACGGTGTGGCCAAAGCCCTGGTGGAATTCGCACCAGGCGTCTGGCTTTGGTCCCAACACCTTATCACCCACCTTCTCGGGAGCCTTCAACCTAGCTGATATATTGGGAATGGCGATCAGGTCCGCCAGTCCCATGACAAACTTGTGTTTTGGCGGGCGATTGTACTCCCGGCGTGCTGGTTGAGAGCGCCCTGGGCCCCTGCCCTTGTTCTTCCTTGGATCATAAGGATGGCGAGTCCTCTGATCCCTCCTAGCCGCCGCTGTCTCCAGCACCCTCTGTGGCTGGATCCTTGTCTGGGCGCGTGGCCTAGCGGGGGCCACGCTTCCCCTCTTCTCGGCGACTTCACTTTCATCGGCGATGTGAGCCACCGCAAGTCGCCTGACCTCAGCAAAGGTGGCGGAGTGAGCCCTGATCAATGCCTCGCAGAATGGTCCCGGCAGCACGCCCTTCTTGAATGCGTAGACCAGCATTTCTTCGTCTTTGGCTGGCGATCGGACCATCTGCGCCCCAAAACGATTCAGGTAGTCCCTGAGGGACTCTCCCTGGTACTGCCTTATGTCGAACAGATCGTAAGACACCCTGGGCGGCGCCTTGTTCACTATGTACTGCTCGACGAAGATCTTTGAAAACTGTTGGAAGTTGGTTATGTGACCTGTAGGCAGGCTCACAAACCATTCCAGCGCCGTTCCCTGGGGTGTGCTCACGAACATCTTACAGTATACAGCATCTGATCCCCCTGACAACATCATCTGCGTATGGAACGTGGTGAGATGTGCCTCAGGATCCTCCACACCGGTAAAAACAGCCTTCACAGGTACCACACTTGCAGGGATAGGCTTGTCTGTAATCGCCTGAGCGAAAGGCATGGAAAAACACGAGGCGGCGTGGACGGCGCGACCTCTTCAGCGACTGGGCGCCCTCGCTGCTCCTGAAGAGCTTGGCGCAATTCTTCAGTCACTCTGCTAAGCTCATCATTCCTGGCCCGAGAGGCGACCAGGTCCTCGTGCATTCTTGCCTGCTCTATACGCGAGGCCTCCACATTCGCCTGCAGCGAACGCATGATTTCCACCATCTGCGCCATGGTCATGGCGCCTTCAGCAGCAACGGGCGCAACTGGACTTGAACGGTTGCTTCTCATTTTTCTCATGAAAACTTGACAAATCTCAGAGAGCGATGAACAACACCTTCTTCAGCGACGATCGATTCAGCGATCAATCGGTCAGAACTTCGCGAAACTTCGAAAGAAACCTCAAGAACACAGCAAACCTCCACAGAAACCCGCAACTCCACCAAAAACCAACGCTTCTTCCACGAAAATCCAAACGAGCCAAAGAACTCATATCTCACCGATCGAAACTCGCGCAAGCAGCAAAAAACCTCACTTCACCGAACAAAAACCCAAACTAACGGTGGAAAATGGTTGCACCAGCACACAACCAAACAGAAACCGCAGAAACCTCCAAGAACTCACGCTGTGAATGGGAACAGGTTTTACACGGCCCCACGGTGGGCGCCTGATGATCCTGCCTGTTGATCGAAACGTTGGAGCTTTGCCTCGTCAAACTTGGATCGACTTCTGCGCCGTGTTAGCCTCCGTCCTTCACCGCGATCCACCTCAAGAACCTGCAAAAGACGAAACGGCGCTGCTGCGGCCGATCACGCTCCGACGCCCAAGTCAGCGAGTGAACCACCAATTACTTAAGAGTAAAACTCAAGAACTCTAAGGAACCGTGACCAGTTCTCTCTGAGTGTACTCTCGTTCTCGCAGTTGTAAAGAAGTAATCTAAACGAGTGCGTACCTCAGAAGTTCGTTGGAAACTCTTATATACCTGAATACTTTCTCTCTCCTGGCAGTTACACATCTGGACACGTGGCTCGCATCCAGCTGTACACGTGCCATCATCTGGAGCATCCTTGACTTGGGCGCTACTTCTGACTCTTCTTTGGCTAAGTTACTTATGCATGGTATACTCAGTGCATAGTTGCCTTGGAGCGTGATCTCTTCTGGGTGGCGAGTTCGGGTGCCTTCGTACACACCTTCCCTGTGGTCTCGCCGACCGCCTTCATGATCTGCCCTACCTGCTTCACCGTGTATGTTCAAGTGTGCTATCTCCCGAGCTCGTTCTCTGGCCAGCTGGGAAATGACCATCTGCCTTCATCTTCGGCGATGTCCTTGTTTCAGCGATCTCTTACCACTAGGTCGCCTGGGTTCGCATCTGGCGACTTCATCTTCAACCCGGTGACCGCCGGTTCAGGTATGCCGGAGATCGGAGCACGCCAACTTAATAACTGGCGACTATGCGAACCCCCCGACTTCCTCCCCTTCTGCTAGCCAGGTGTCCCATCCAACACGCCTATATAATAGCTCGACGCCACGTCATTACCCCCGACTTCCAGGGCGGTACAAATACCATGATCTAGTGCACAATACAAACACGCCAACAAAGCTAAAGCTTGATACATTATTCAAGTCAGCTAGTAATAATAGATACATCAAATGAACTCGACTTCCTGATGTGTCCGACATCAATAAAATTCTAATTAATGTCAGTATGTGCGCTCGTGCATGTTACACAATAATAATATCCGTTGCACCATGTGCCAAGTTCTAAAAAGAAGTATTCAACCAAGATATATTGATTGTGTTTTCTTGAACGATGACATCTTCTAAGGTGATTGTCGTCTCTCCGAGTGGTAGATGAAAGGTGTGCGTTTCAGTTCTGCACCTTTCGGTTAATGCCGTAAGTAGATGATGATTTATGTTAATGTTCTTCAAAGTTAGTATGTCTCCATACCCAACATGTTCAATTAAATTTCTAACTCGGTGATCAAGTCGTTCAAAATGTTTGAGAACGCAAATGGAATGTCATCTAGGCCTTATCAGTCTTTCGTTCCCCTCCCATAAAGCCTTCGTCACATGTTTATGTTGCAGTCGCAAAAGGGACATATTAGATGATAGTCGTGCATTGACTGCCATAAGTATATGACCTGTTAAGAAAAATAAAAATTACGAAAGTTCTAAATTTCTTAAATTCCAGGACTTCTAAGTTGACAAAATAAATTTAAGACTTACTCGATGATATGGACAACCAGAAAGTAGTATAAAGCACATGCCAAACTAGATCTAAAAAATATAAGGAGAAGGCAACAACGAATGAAATGGTGGTATGCTTCTATGAACTCCACATCAATTTGTATGCATTTGAATGAAAACTAACACATTGAAGCAACACATTCACGGTGCCATGCTTTCACGAGTGAATAGGAAATATTCTCCGCCAAAGCACAAAATAAAGGTCAAAGGAAGCATGATGGAGTGTTGAACTCACTTATGACATGGAGAGATTCCCTACGAGTTCAGCCTTGAAGATTCCCACATGAAGCAAGCTTGGAGATTCCTAACACCGTGAAGCAAAATGCCAAAGCACTGTGAAGTAAAGTAGCAAAACGCCAAATTTGAGGAAAGGGAACTCGTATGGCATTGGAGAGTTCAAGGAGAATTCGTGCTTGGAATTGGCGAGTTTAAGGAGCACTTGTTCAAGGAATTGGCGAGTTCAAGGAGGACTCATTGGCATTCGTGAGTTCTTGGTGAACTCGTTTAGGACATTGGCGAGTTCAAGTTGATGGCATTGAGTGAAAACACACTTAAGTGAAAGCACAAATGAAGCGAAGACACAAATGAAGGAAAAATTCATTGAAAGCACACTTAAATGTAACAAAGCATGGATAATAGGTTTTTATAGGTTGTGCTTTGATCAAGACTGAATGACTACACTACTCTACATGCAATAGATTGAATGTCATGGAAAAGTAACTATTATATATATATATATATATATATATATATATATATATTTGCTGTAACCAACCAATGAAAGCAACCATTTTCAGAATCATCAAAGTTATTTCACAATTTATGAATGAAATCTTCGTGGGAAGTTTTCGATTGGAGCAAAACTTGTCTTATATATTCATTTTCACAAGGTAATACTTTAAAGTTTGTACTGAAATTTTTTCTAAGTATTCATGCTCATTGCATGCACTTTATAATAACAATACTATTTTCATGTTGCATGTGGTAGATGGATCCATTTACATTGGAGACAGTTCTATTGACACTTAGGAGGAACCCGTAATCAAAGATATTATTGATAAGTTTAGTGAAGACAACACTAGTGCAAAATGTATAAACAAGTGCGATTTATTTAGTGCGGCTTTGCGCTCAAACGCTTTCGTAAAAAATGAGGTGACATTTTTGTAATTAAGTTCATTTACAAGTGCGGCTATTAGTAAAGCCGCACTTGTAAATCAAGCGTTTGGATTTATAAGGGTGGCTATTTGTACACCTACCGTTGTAAATCAAAACGCTTGATTTACGAGGGCGGTTATACAAATAGCTGCCCTTGTAAATCAAAACACTTGATTTATGAATGTGGCTTTACAAATAGTCGCCTTCTTAAAACCTTTTTAATCCTAATTCAGAAATGCGCCACTTACGTTTTGATACTCTCCTTTCTCTCGCGCTTCGTTTCTCTTATATACGTGCTTCCTCCATTAATTGTGCTTCCTCTTTTCTTCCTCTCTTCTTTGCTTGTCTTCATGCCATCGGTAAGCATTGTCTTCCTCGCTTCTTCTTCACCATTGATTTTTGTATGTTTTGCGTTTCTCTTATGTTTTGTCTTATGTCATTGCTAAGGTCATGCTTGGGAAGGTTTTTGTTTGCACTTTATACTGTGCCTTCCTCGTTGCTGTTGCCGCCTTGCTCCGTCATATATTTGCATTTCATTGGAGATTTTTTATTTGCGTTTTCTGGACTTCCATTGGGATGAAATACGAAGATGTATAATATGGATGCACCAAGAGATCAAAAGAAATGCTAAAATAGTGACCATGTTCTTAAAAAAAATATCAAAGTTGAGAACATTGATTAGAAACCCAATCAACATCGAAAAAGAAAAGAAACCCTAAATGCCTATCGTAAATGAGATTAATAAATGCGGCTATTTACATAGCCGCATTTAGAAATCGAATTTACGAATGCGGCTATATATATATATAGGCGCCTTCTTATCTCTTCCATTTACAAATGCGTGCTCATCAAATGCGATTATATAGCCGCCCTTATAAATGTAAAATAGTCGCACTCGTTTTGCTTTTCTGCACTAGTGCAACGATGTTGATGATTTACCCGAAGATGGTGGTTTCGCAAAATCATCACTCTAGCAAAGTGATTCTAATAACTGATCCAGACAAATAGGTGTAATAACGTGAAAAAAAAAGAAAAGAAACATGACAAACCGGCTTCACGCAAATTTCTTTCTCTCTCTCCCAAATTTTCTTCTCTCTCTTCTCTCTTCATTTTCTCTCCCAAACATCATCTATTCCAAAATCTGATCATGCTCTATAGTAGCTAAGGAGTCAGGCTACATTTCTACCTAATCTTATTTTCAAACAGAGTAAGTTCATTTTTACTCTAAAGATTCTTTATTCTTTGTTTTTCTCTATCATTTAGTCATTAATCTTAGTGGGGCCATTTGAGAAAAGTGTTTCTCTCAACTTGATTAAGCGCATACTAAAATTTGGTAATGTTTGGATAATTTGCTTTAGGTTCCTAAATTTTGGATTGGTTCCCTTATTTGAGGTAGAGTTTTCCCTTATTGAATGTCCCGCATTAGACATTCAATATTGGATGTTTGAACTTATCCTGATCCTTGCTGTATGGATTAGATGTTAGTCTCTGATAGAGGCATACTTAATGAGTCTTTTGGAAGACAATGGATTCATGTGTGGTCAGTGTGATTGAAATGAAATTAAAATGTTATGGATTGAAATGAAATCCAATTATTGTGATTGAAAATAGATCCATGTGTGGTCTATATGAATGATGGAATTGATATTGAAATTTTATATGACAACATTTAAAGAATTTTTTATAAATGATTAGTTTGATTGGTTCTTTTTGCATGAATTAAATATGTTATGGAATTTCTTTTCATTAGCTTACTCTTGCTTTTCTTGTTGTGTTGTGAAATGTGATGATTGTACTACCTACACGAGCAGATGATTATATAGGTGTGGGAGGGTATGGAGGGCTTTAGGATGTAGTTTTGAACCTTATATTGTAAATATTTGTATTTCTATAGGCTATAATCAAGTATTAGGATGTTTTGAAAAACTCCAAGCTTGTATAGAAACATTTAGAACTTGTATTGTAATAGTTAAATATATTTTTGGGATGTTACAATAGGTCATAATGACCTTTCTGAGCGGATGAGTTTTCCTAATAAAAAGGCTACTTTGGTTGCCATCAAACAATATCACATAGTTGAAGGCTACAAATTTGTTTTCGTTGGGTCAAAAACGGATTTGTATGTAGCCCAATGCATTAACTACAATAACGAATGTCAATGGCGTTTTAGAGCAAACTTTAGTAAAATTTGTGATACATGGGAGATAAAAAACATTGAAGCACCCCACACATGTTTGTCGACCACTCCTTTAGATGATTAAGTACATTTGGACTCCAACCAAATTGCAACTATGTTGGTCAATTTTGTTAAAGCAAACCCATCCATCCTTGTGAAAAGTTTAATTGTATAAATTAAAAGTTGTTATGATTATTCTGTAACATATAAAAAAGCATGGATGGCAAATCAAAAGGCGCTTCCCATGGAAATCGACGAATGGGACGAATCCTATAATAATATATTCCAAGATGGTTGCAGACGGTTCAAGAAAGTGTCCCTGGAACAATTATCGCATATATAACTCAGTCTTTTGTTATAGACGATGTTCAAGACAACTTGTGTTACGTCTTCGAACGTGTATTTTGGGCTTTCAAACCTTGCATTGATGGCTTCAATTATTGCAGGCCAATAGTCCAACTTGATGGAACATTCTTGACCGGAAAATACCACAGGACTTTGCTAACTACAATTGGTCAAGTTCGTTATCAGAACATATTTCCTTTAGCTTTTGCAATAGTTGAACATGAAACAAAAGAAACATTGATCTAGTTCTTCTGCCTGTTGTGATCACATGTCATACCACAATAAAATATCTGCATGATAACTGATTAAACAAATGCCATTTTATCAACATTAAAATCTCCAGAATTTTCTTAGGAAGGACATAGTCTCCTATCAGTATATTGCATACACCACATTGCATCTAACTTCAATAAGAAGTTAAAGAATGCTAGGAAAGGAGACAATGGGTATTTATCTTAATTTAATTGACTTTTATTGATTATTCTTCTTGCAACACAATGACTTTAAATCATTTAATTGTTTACATTCTCACATGTTACGAAATGAAACAATCAACTTTTTAGGCAAAGTTATCAGCTCTAAGATCACAATTTCAGCAAGCTTTTGTTTAGAAAGATCAATACCTTTGAAAAAATGGAGCATATGACAAAGGCATGAGGTATGGCTGCATGACAACAAATTTAGCTGGGTGCATGAAATATGTATTAAAGAGAGCATGATACCATTGATGACTATTTTACGACAAGTGTATCGTGTCAGAAGTAATAAATTTCCCTAACAACAGAAATCGAACCCATAAGGAACAATTGAATTCTCAAGTATAATATTCACTAAATAGAAAATAGTAAGTAAAAGTTTGTTGGAAAAGTTTGTTGTGTATGAATTTGCAATAATGTAAATAAAACAAAGTAAAAATTTATTTGATTCAATTGGAAAAATTGGGATTGGGGTTCATCATTCTCACTCTTTTGTATTTTGAAAAGCATGTAATATTATTCTATCTTTGATTGATATTGATGCCCATAAAAAAATTTATTTATAACGATTTCTCGCATATTTATAAAAAATCCTTATCGCTACAAACATATGTGGATAACAATTAACATTTCAAATCTATTAATATAATTAGAATATGTTAAGCATTATCATTTAGGTAAGATACTTAGAAGTATTTTTCAGTAAAATCTAAGGATCAAAATCATGATAAAACAAGTGTCACAAGTCCCTAGTTTTAATGGTGATAGTGATCCTAATGTGTATTTAGAATGGGAGACTAAGGTTGACCATTATTTTCATGTGTATAAGGTCCAAGATGACCAAAAACTTAGTTTAGTTTCTTTATCCTTTTTGGGCTATGCCAAAGAATGGTGGCATAAAATTGAAATGGACATTATATATCGCAAGAAACCTCCCGTGGTTTCTTGGAATGCTTTGAAAGAGTGTATGCGCGCGCGGTTTGTTCCTCCTTCTAGGAAGGAACACTTGTTGAAGTTCCAAAGGCTTCCTCAAGGACATAGGATGGTAGATGAATACTTTAAAGATTTTGAAACAACTTTGACTAAAATGAATATGCATGCTAATGAAGAGTCAAAGATTAAATGGTTTGTACGTGGTTTGAGAAGAGATATTAGAGACTTTGTAGAATTAAAAGAGTACTCTTCTTTAAAGAGAGTGTTTCACAAAGCCATCAAGGTGGAATCATATCTTTTGAAAAAAACTTTCAAAAATACTCATGATGATGATTTCTACAACTCTTCTAGGAAGGATGCAAACACAATTTCTACTCAAATTTCTCCTTCCACTTTTTCCAAACAAACCATGTTTCCAAAAAAAGTTTTTACTACAAATCCTTCTACTCCTAAGTCACCTACCAAAACTTCCAATATCAAATGTTTTAAATGTTTAGGTTTTGGGCACATCGCTCTTCATTGTCCACAAAAGCAAGTCTTAAAGATAAACAAGGTCAAACAAGACTCAATTCACCCACCTACCACAAGTAAAAATGAAAAAGACAAAGAAGGCCAAGTTGCCATGAGTCTTATCCTTTCACCTCTAAGGTGTTTTCCTTCCTTATCTTTTTCATTATCCAAGGTTCCTATTTCACCACCATCTTGGTTAAAAAATGTTAGGGATGATTTGTTCATACCTCCTAATGGTTGTCACCATTTAAGAGGTCTTTTTCCAAAACATCACATAATTCCCAAACAACTTTTTCCAACTTGGTCGATTTATAGAACCTCCTTTTCTGAAATCCCATTGTTTACAAATGCTAAGTCATGTTTACATTTTTCTTCCACTTTTAATTGTAAAATTAAACTGATGCAGGGATTCAGAATTCGTGGACGAATTCTCTCCAACTCGAGGAGTATGATGAGAATCAAATAAATGAGGCTTTTATTAATGGAGGAAGAGGACATCCACCCTCACATTTGAAGTTATTCCTTCTAGTCTTCTCAAAATTAAAAGAAGACATAAAATAAAGATGAGGCCCAAGCCCAAAGCCCAAGCCCAAGCCCAAGAAGGCCAAAGCCCAAAGAGCCCAAGACCATCCCATGAGGGGCAAGGCCAAGCTTTGAAATACTCTAGTATAGTTTTAGGAGGTGTGGTTATTAAATAAAGGAGTGTGAAAATGTAAAATAAAGTCACATTGTCCATGTGACTTAGGAGAGTGGTGTAGGTGTAGTTTTTAGGAGGTGTCATAGTAGAAAAAGGTCACACCTCCCATGTGACTTGTTTTTGGTGGGAATTTCAAATGAGTTTTATTTGAAATTTCCCACCTATTTTTCAGCACCTCTAGGCTATAAATAAAGGTGCTTAGCTTGTACAATTCAGATTTGAATTTTGATTAGAGAAACTATACTCAATTTTTGAGAGAGAATTGGAGAGCTTTGTGCCTTCTTCACTAGTCTGGTTCAATGGTTACCTCAAGTGGCGGCTTGCACACTTATCTTGGAGTCTCCATCCTCCTAGTGGCGTGATCATCCAACCATACCTCCATCTTCATGAGCTTTCTCTTCTCCTTCCTTCCTTCTCTTTTAATTGTTCATGTCTTAGCTTGCTTCTCTTGAATTTCTGTTCGGCAGTTTCAATTCTTATGTGTTTTGGTTCGGTTCTTTGGCTTCCTTGCTGTTCTATCTTCTTCATTTCTAGTCTTTATGTTCGGTTCAATTCATTTCTATTCCATTTTGTTCGGTGCTTTTGTTTTCCCTTCCATTTTAATCGGTTCAATTTGACAATAATTGGAACTTCCATATGAGTTTGTGTTTTGGTACTAGTTTTGGTGAGTTCTTGTTCATAGAACCTTGATCCAATTCTATGATTAAGTGCCTATCTCATAACCAACTCAAGATGATTCCTAAGAATGTCAAGAATCATTCAAAGTGTGCTAGTGGAATCACATCACCTTTCATCTTTATTTTCCCTTAAAATCTTGAAATTAACACAAATTTGGGAATAAATTGTTCTTATTCATATTATAATCACAAAATATGTAAAAAAGTTTAAATTCATAAATTAGGGTTTAAATAATAGTCATTTTATCAATGAATATCCATAAGTTCATATCTTTTAATATGAAATATTACTGAAATATGACACTTATCAACTCCCCCCAACCTATAACCTTTCCATTCCTCAAGCAAAGTAAATGAATATAAATAAATTCTTTTTGAATTCAAATATAAAAACAACTTTATTTACTAAACAACAAATTAAAATAGAAACTTATGGTGCTTCCCACTTTAAATATAGCAAAACATAGATACAATCAACTTCCACGATCAAACTAAAACAATAAAATGACAATTGATCAAGGAATTTCATCTCATATTCTCACAGGTAAGTGTTTCTCTCTATTTTCACCGAATCCTACAAATCACAATTTCTTTTCATTTCATCTTCATATCACAATCATATTAGAAACATGAATCTTAAGGTCTTTTACAGGGTTATAATGAGTTTGGGCTACCAAAAAGTATTTAAACTCTAAAACAACTAGAACCAACCATTCCCTTTTGTATATATATTGCATCTATTTTCTCCTTCCTTAAACATGCCAATTGGTAGGAAAATATATCATTCAAGGTTTCAGGGTGCAATAATAATAACAAAAATTATTGGCAAAAATCAGTTATCAAACAAATGAATTCAATTTACATAATGGTTGGCTATTTGGTGCCTTGGCTTCCTAATTAACACAAATGCCTTAATCTTCTTCGTGCTCTTTTATGATGTAACAAGTGAAGATGTTTGATAATGATGATTGAAGATGAAGGTGTTGGAGATGTTTTAGAGTGTTTTTCTTATATTGTAATTGTTTCTTGAGTCCTTCACATAAGGTATATTCACATAGTTATAATCAACACAATATTTATACTAAAAAAATTAAAAAAAAAAAGAATTTGAAAAGGGAAAATTTGTTTTTAAAAGGTTTTATGACCTTCTTAATCAAATATGTTTTTGTATAATCGAATAAACTATTCCCAATAAGGTTCAAAATAGGATAATATATTATCTCTCTTTTAAACGATTGAAGTAGAGAGTTGGAAAATCATGTCTCAATAGTTTAATAAATTAAAGTAGAGAGTTGGGAAACAATAAAATGTTGTAATTGATTTTCAAAGAAATAATCAATTACCATCTTATATAAATGATTAAATACATTAATAACTTTTTAAATTAGTGTTTTTTAAACTCTATAAATATGTATGAAAATTATAGAGGAGCCTTATGATGAAAGGAACATCATACTTCACATCACAATTATTATGGTTGAAGGTGAGATGATTGATACTTGGTTTTGTTTTTAAGACCTTATAGAGGTCATCACATGATAAGATGACATGTAAGATGACATGTTTGATTTCAATTAACCTTAACTCTATTCATAGTACATAGGCAAGACAACAAAGTGGTTGGACTAAATATAATTTAGTGCATGTGTTGGAAAACTTTGTCACAAATAAGCCTATCATATGCTAGTAGGGGTTAATGAGAATAATTTTATTTACACTTTAAAACTTTAATTATAGATTCTTGGATCGTAACTATGAATAAATAAACTATTTTAGTTGAGATTTGTCTAATTAAGTTTATTTTGGCCTTAATTATAATTTATGCTAATTTTTTGTTTTTAGTTGTAGTAGATGGTTTGACTAGTGGTTACACACACTACACAATCTAATAAAAACATTTGTTAGATGGTTTGAAGGATAGTTCTACCTCTGCAAGTGAGTCAAATATGTGAAAATCCAAGTTGAGGAGAAGAACAACAGAATAAAATCTACAATATCTTAGAAAGAATATTGGGAAAAACGCATTTGCCTATATACAAGGAAACTGAATTCATGATTAAATAGGAAACAAACTCCAACAATTTCAGAATGATATAGTTTGTTGAGATTCTTGGAGAAAAAAACCCTATAAAAAAATACAAACATAGAGGAGAAATAATTAGGCTTGAGAGCTTGACATAGTGTATTAAAAAAAATAGAGCATTGTAGATCTTTTTAGTTTTCTTTATTTTCTTCGTTGTAATACTTTTGTTTACCTTCGTATGGAAGGTTAAACTCCTTTGGGTTGATTCTTTTATAATTTGTAAAGGAATTATGAGGTTCTATGCAATTAAAGTTTTTTCTCCAATATCTTATTGCGTTAAATGTCTGTATTTTTCTGTGTTTAATTAGTACTCTGGGAATTGCTTTTGAACGCATGTTGATAATTCAATTCTATCTTTAATTAAAATCTTGTTTAGTTTTCTAAACAATCTCTTGGGCACATGATTCAAGAGGTAAAAGATTAAACACCTTATGAGTAGAGGTATGGAGATGAGTAAAATACTAATAAATTAGAGGACACATGTTTCATTAATGAGATTCAATTTCCTTTTTGGTTGAAGCTTGTTTGGTCAATTCAATTTTGTTTAGATGATTGAATGAATGATTATTTATGAACTAATGAAGAATTCATTGCGGAAAAGCTTGAGAGTCAACCTCTTTTCTTTATTGTTTTTTATCGTCTACTTTATTTTTCTGCAAAAATAATCTCAACTCCTTTTTATTTTCGTTGTTATTCCTAACCCCTTTTCCTGTAGATTAGTTTTTAATACTATTTTAACTAAATTTACGATTAGATTTGTTGGGAAAAGACTTCCCGTCATTCTAACCACATCTATACTATCATATATCTAATGTTAGATAATATATCATTACGTTAGATGATCTACACTGGAATCCTTTTAATTTGACTACTAACATGATAGTTATCAAGGGTCATAAAGAATAAAGAATAAAGTTATCTTAGAAAGAAAACATCTTACAACTATTGATTCCTTAACCGTAATGCAATGAGAGCATAAAGAATAAAGTTAGTGATGTGAAAAAAAATAATAAATATATTTGAAAATACAAATAAAGAAATGTACTTAATACTTTAATTGCATAAAGTATTATATATGGAGATCATTTACACTATTATGCAGATAGGGAAAACATTACAAGTAACTCTTTTTGTTGTTATTGTTAAACATAGTAAATTCAAAGTAATTAACCTAAAAAAGAATTAGCATAATAATAAAAATTATAACGATTTGTTTATTTGATATTTTCTTAGTCTGAACACTAATAAGGTCTATTATTAAGTTTTAAGCCATATAAAGGTGAGGAATTTGAAGCATATATTTAAGTTTCAAGGCATAGAAAGATAATGAATTTGAAGTAATGTGATGAAATCGAAAATTTAATTTATCATGAAACATATTAATTTATTAATTCTCAATGACATAATTATGGATGAAATGTGTAGCACATCACTGATCACAAGGGCATTCGCATCTGTGAGTTGCCATATTACAAAACGCCTTGCATGGTGGTTTGCAAAAATTCAAGCAATCACGGTTTGTATCACACTTTTGTATTCCGTCAACTTGGTTGTTCTCAGAATATTTGTACACATCTCTTGTATTTGGGATGCTCAACACACCATTCCCTGCAAAAACATACACAAATTCAATAACAATTAAGAGTCTTTTCATAAACTCAAATATCAAAATATGTTCAAAGAATATACCATAGCATGCTATTAGAGCAAATATCACAACACTCAAAGCTATCTTATTAACCACAGCCATCTCTCTCTGCTTTCTGCTTTCTACTTTCTTTGTGGATTTCTTAGTCTCTCTTCATTTCAGTTTGTACCTTCTACTACATATTTATACTACTACTTAATCAATGTTTTGCTCTTTCTTTTATTAATTTCTAAATTACTATTAAATAAAATAGATATAAAAAAAGCAAATATTAACATTACATTTAAAACCTTTGAAGATTCAATATTACCATTATATTTAATTTATTGTTTACCATAGAGACACATATTTCTCATATTATTTGAAACCTCCTTATAATCGCATTATTACTATGAATATTAATTATTATTAATATTAGTATAAATATTAATTAATATTACTATAAATATTAGTTAATATTATTAATATTTCTAATATTATTATTAATATTTTTTAAATATTATTAATATTATTATTAATATTACTACTATTACAATTAATATTGTTATTAATAACATCCCAAAAACTTCCTATACACTATACTATAAACCTATTAAATGGTCTTAATAAAGCTTATAGTAATTCAAATATAAACTTAAACATATAAATCATATATGTATATATATGTTTTTTTAAATATAAAATTATCTCTATTATTTTATCGTTCATATATATATATATATATTTGTATGTGTTAGTGTACATAGTATAATCATAGCATATTGTGTTGTATTTGCTCGACTATCTAATAATCATTAAATGGTCTCACGATAAGAAAGACTACGAGTTTTGATGATAACAAACATTATAAGATGTGTTAAGGTTTTTAACAGAGCTATTTCATGTGCAAACTTAGACATAAACACACTAGACGATCTATGAAGATTAAACATGCTAGATCGTCTTGCAGTATGTATTAAAGTTGTTGTACGATCTCTCAGAGTTAAACTCGTTAGATAGTCATTGTGTTCAAAGAAGTAAAGTCAAAGTCTACAATTTTAACAAGCTAGATCATCTATTAATACTACAAGATATCAGTGTACGTAAAAAGTAGATGGTAATTAGCGACGAACATAAATTTGGAGCTATCGTCGCTTTTGTGTCCCACAAAAAATTATGTAGGATATCCTTCCTAAAAATATAGCCAGAAAATTAGACAACATTTACTTCCAATCCATATTACTATCTGTATAATTTTTCAGTCAGACAACCATTAGAACCACACTATGTTATTGCTTCCATCCTTGCTACCTTTTATTTGTAGCATTATCATCTAACAACTTTATATATTTCAATCCTGTCTAGGCTAGTAATTACATTGATACTATGACCAACATTATTGCTCCACACCCCTATTATCAATTATGTAACCTATGTTGGGTATGAAGTCAAGACCAATTGGGTTGGGCTGACTAGACACCATGTTTAATGAGTGAGCTTAATCATTATATACAGTTGAAGCGCAGGTGAACATTGTTCCATGGCTTCAAGTGGGAGATTGTTGGGTATGAAGCCAGGACCAATTGGGTTAGACTGACTAGACACCATGTTTAGTGAGTGGGCTTAATCATTGTGTCCCTTTTATAATCTCTATTTAAAGAGATCATTGTACTTGTAATTGGTGTGCAACAGGATAGAATGAAAAAACCTAATAGTTGCTCGTGTGGATGTAGGTTGTAGTTGGCGACCGAACCACGTTAAATCATGTGTTGTTTATTTTCTGCAGTTGATTTGTGATTATGTGTGTTGCTTCCGCGTGCGTTTTTCCCTTCAAGTGGCATCAGAGCTTTGGTTCGTTTACACACTAGAGATCAAATCAACAGAAATTAATCAACGAGACGTGAAAATTGCGGCTGCAGTAGCATCCCAAAGTTAAGGTTTTGCAGGGGCTACAGTAGCATCCCAAAGCTAGGGTTTCACAGAGGTGACAACAGCGTCCCAAAGCTAGGGTTTCGTAGGGGCTGCAGTAGTGTCCCAAAGTTAGGGTTTCGCATAGGCGGCAGCGGCGTCCCAAAGTTAGGGTTTCGTAGGGGCTGTAGCGGCATCCCAAAGTTAGGGTTTCATGGTGGCCTAGGATTCGCGACAACTCAGACCTGCGACAACTCAGACCTGCGACTTGCAGCATGTTCATGCAGTAGGCGGTGCGACGTGCAGTGGTGTGGGTCGCGACAGAAGTGGTGGCGACTCGCAACGTTTTGCAGGTGGCTTGCTCGGAGTAGGGTCGTGTCCAGGCAGTGTGGCGGAGTGCGTCAGTAAGGCAGTAGATCGTGTTTCACGACGAACAGGTGCAAGTTCTTGCGGTGAGCGAGACGACACGGAGGTGCAATGCAATGACAGTTATGGAAGACACAGGGTGGCGCAAGGTGTGGTTGTTTTTCGCTGCGGCACGAAGTTAAGACAGTTCAGTTACTGAGCACATTAATAAAATGAATTCGATCTTAGCCAGACTTATGCCAGTGGGCATTAAGTTCGATGATGAAGTTCAAACTTTACTACTACTATGGTCTTTGCCTGACAGTTGGTCTGGAATGGTTATAGCAGTTACCAGTTTAGCGGGATCCGATGGATTCACTTTTGAGAAGATTCGTGATCTCATTCTTGGCGAGGATGTCTGAAGAAGAAGTTATGGGGAATTATCTAGTGAATCGCTATATGTCATCGAAGGTAAGAAAAATATCAGAGATAGTGGGAGCAAGAACAAAAGAATGAGTCAATCAAAGACTCAGGATTGCTCAAGTGTAACATGTTGGAACTGCAAGGAGGTGGGGCATTTCAGGAATCAATGCCCAAATGATAAATAAGTCAACATTGCAGAAGACTTCGCGGACGAGGACCTTTTAGTCTGTTGCGCAGATAGTAGTGTGGATTCCTGGGTCATGGATTATGAATCATTGCAGAATCTAGTTATTGGAGACTTTAGAAAGGTAAGACTAGCGGACAACAGAAGTATTGATGTTACGAGCATGGGTGACATAGTGTTGAAGACACTAGTTGGTTTCTAGACTTTGAAGGATGTTAGAGTTGTTCCAAGCTTGACGAAAAGTTTGATTTCTGTTAGGCAGTTGGACGAACAGGGACATTAAGTGAAGTTCGGAAATCAGCAGTGGAAGGTTATCAAGGGAAATCTTGTCATAGCCTGCGGAAAAAAGAGAGGTTCATTGTATATGGTCGGATTACCGTCTGAGGGAGTGACCATCCCAGTTCAGAAGATAAAAAAAGTCCGGTTCACAGAATCTCGTGGGCAGAAGTGGGTTGTCTTTACAAGAGAGAAACCCAGAGCCACAAGTTAGATTTAGGATGAACGATTATGGAAAGGTTCAGGTAGATCAGTCAGAGGTACTTATAGCAGTGGGAGAACAGATCGTGCTTCAGCTGAGGTTCCTAGATGACAGTGAGTTTTAACACGTCAGTCACCGACCCGTCACGTTAAATCATGTGTTGTTTATTTTTTGCAGTTGATTCGTGATTATGTGTGTTGCCTCCGCGTGCGTTTTTCCCATCAACCTCAGCATCTGCATCAACATCAATGCTTCACACCCGTGCTCCACCTCTTTTTGGTCCCATTTGCGTGTTTGATGTTGTTATCTCTAATCCAAACATGCAAAAACATCTAAACAAAACTTTCCTAAATTGGAAGCAGATTAACAAACGAATACACTTAGTATACTACCTTTATTTCTTTAGATATTTCATACAACTTAGCTAGTCTTCTTAGTCATAATCCATGATCAATTTTTTTTGTGTCATTGTGAATACCTCTATATGATCAACTCTTCCTTCCTTAAAGATGTATTTATTTCTTTGTTTCCATATCCGCCTATAATTGCAACCCATATTCCCCCCAAACTCTATGTTTCCATATCTCGCCTATAAGTGCAACCCATATTTCAATTTTTTTTATATATATCCCATTTGAGCCAAAAAAATATTTTTGTTATTATTGCACCCTAACCTTTGATGATATTTTCCTACCTTTTGGCATATTGAAGGAAGGAGAAGATAAATGCAATAAATATAGAAAAGGGAATGGTTGGTTCTAAATTTTGAAAGCTCAAAAAGTTGAAAATAGGAAGAATCAATTCCTATTGATGGAAAAAAATAAATATATATTCTCAAAGAAGAGAAAGGGAAAAATTCATGTTGAAAGTCATGAATAAGAGAAAGAAAAAAAAAAGAAAATGAAGAAAAGTGTGAAGTCAAAAGAAAATGGTGATTAGATAACATATATTCTCTATAATTAGATTATAGGTATGTTCTTCTTTAAAATGTGCATTTTGTTATCTGAAAAACCAATATTGTTTGGAAGCCAACCTCATTATAACCCTAGAAAAGACCTCAAGATTCATGTTTCTAGTATGTTTTTAATTTGAAGATGAAATGAAAAGCAACCGTGATTTGTTATGATTTTGTGAAAATAGAGAGAAACACTTACCTGTGAGCATATGAGAAGAAATTCCTTGATGAATTGTGATTTATTTGTTTTGATTTGATCACGGAAGTTGATTGTGTTTATATTTTTATATATTTGAATTTGGAAGCATCATAAGTTTCTAATTTGATATGTTGTTTAGTGAATTAAGCTATTTTCTATTTAAATTCAAACATATTCATTTACTTTGCTTGAGGACAAGCAAAATTCTAAGTTGGGGACAGTGATAAGTGCCTAATTTTCGTAATATTTCATATTAAAATTGTATTGGCCATAAGTGCTCGGGACCTCGGTCCAAGCATCTAGGTATGGTCAACTCGGTTTTGGATGAGTATAGGCCCTAAAGGTGGGTCATGAGCTAGGCCCAAACATTGGTGGTCAGCTCGAAAAAGATAATTAAAATAGATGGAACGTTTATTTTGGTTATAATACATATGTTAATTAAATACAAATAAAAGTTGTTGGAAATAATATGGTTAACACCCGAGAATAAAGGTGCCTGTAAGCAATGTGTTTTTTGTTATTATTATATACTTTTTGTTGAGATTATATTTTCCCTGTTGAAATCTTGTTCTGATTGGAGAAAAACGTTGAAGGGATATCTATAAAAGGGGTTTGAGACACTGAGTAAAGGTATTTTGTTTCTAAATACTTGAGACTGAAACTGATTTGATATTTTGAATGCTCTCATTGACTTGATCGTCGGAGTGTTATCAATAGGTAGAACCCTCTTTGTCCCAGTGGAGAGGCATCTCGGAGCACCAATTGGAGACAAATTAGAAGAGGAGCTCGCCCATTCCGTCCGTCTGAGGTCAACCGGTGAAAAACAAAAATATAAGCACTTGTGAGTATTAATTGCTAATTACATATAAAATAATCCCTAATTTATGAATTTATACCTTTTTACATTTTTTATGTTATTTAATTGAATAAGAGCATTTTATTCCCAAATTTGGTGTTAATTGCAGGTTTCTAGGAAAGAATGGAGATTTCGACTAATGAAGAATGATATTTGCTAAAAGGAGAAAGCTAGAAGGCCAGTACACACAAAAGAGAGAAAAAAAGTCCAACTTAGCAGTGAGAATGCATCAGATTAATTGAGCTATTTTTATGTTTTTATCATTAAGCCCATGAGCACGACACGGGAAGTCATCTAACCCTAGCAAATTAGATTAAAGAGGGGGCTAGAGCCACAACTTCAGAGTTTCAGATTGAGAGGAAAACACCATTGAGTGATTTGTCACCAATTGGGAGAATGGAAGGTGCTAGAAGTGTGCGTGGCTAATTCTACCCTTTGGGATTTGGAGTGGTATTTATATATGATATAATATTATGTTCTTGATTGATTATTGGTATTTAGGAAACTGTACCGACCAGTCCTCGGACATCGGTGACAGGTAGTAATGACGGGCCATGTAAGCTGGGTTCCACAAACGGTATGAGTTGAATGCATCAACCTCCAACAACAAAGGAAGGTTGATGAGTCATCGGACATCGATCCTCGGCAACAGAGTAAGGTCGATGTCACATTTGGCATCAACGATCTGAACAGCTAAAATGGGTCACGAAGAGTGGGCCCCAGGAAACACATCAGTTATCAGTAAAACACCTAGATGTAAGCGGAAGTCCTAGGTCACGAAGTACCCAAGCGTGTGGTGTGGATAGCTCATTTGGGCACGACACAAGTAAAGAGCCGTAGAGACGCTAAGGCCCGTTAGGTTAGGGTTTCCAAGTGCAGACTGCATGCATGGCACGTGAATACTTAGGACACCCCAAAGAGCAGATGGCCCCGCAGTATTGGTGCATGAGTTGGTACCTTAGCAGTCATACGGTTAGGGGGTTGCACTCCAGTAAGGGGAGCCTTATGTGCTAGATTACAACAAGATTGGGTAATAGCGGCGCGAGGGAATTCCTCCAGAAAACCAAAATGCGGGTAACCAAACACAAGAAACCGTAAGCTATATAAAGGGTAGTAAAAAACCCAACAGGTACGCAGTTTCGGAGACTAGAATTATTACACACGCATACTGTTTCTCTGCCTCAGTACTGACTTGAGCGTCGGAGTGCAAACGGCCTCTAGGGCGCCCATTTGTGTTTGCAGGTACAAAGTGCTTTGATCTAGGAAGCGCGAACCCAGGAAGTGACAGGCAGGCGTGAGATCGTCGTTAGAGTCAACCGGGGAGAACATTTGGCGCCCACCGTGGGACCCGATAAAACTAGGTCCCACTTACAAGTGTAGAGGAGTTACCCAACAATATGAGGAATACGAGGGAAGGGTCTGTCGCACCAACAGGAGGGGAAAACATCACCATGCAGCAAATCATGGAGACTATGCGCGCCCTTTCAGGAGACGGTGGTGGCGTCCAAGGTTGATCAGGAACGCATCCAGATTGACCTAGCCGCATCGCAAGCAAGGAATGAAGAGTTGCGCAGGACTAATGAGGAACTGCGCAGGAATTTGCATCAGGCAGGGGAATGCGTGGTGGATGAGCGAGTCCCGCCTACACCACCCAGGGCTCTCCCTATGCCATTCTCGCAGGCGATCATGGACGTTGTGATACCAGCCACTTTCGTAGGTCCGGAGGCTCATCTCACAGCCTTCCACACCCAGATGATGCTGTCAGGAGGCTCTGACGCCGTGCATTGCAAGTTGTTCATGAGCATGTTGACAGGCACAATGCTAGATTGTTTCGTTAGACTTCCTGATGGACATATAATAGGGGTGACAATGCGGGTTGGCCCGCCTCGCACTTGGCCCGCAAAATGCGGGTCGGGTTGACATAAGCAACCCGCCCCGCGTTTTTTTTGGCGGCTCGCCCCACTTTGCCACCCCTAACATATAACATCTTTTGTGCAGTTTTCTACGCTGTTTAGGGAGCAATACATTGTCAATCGGGCTCCCCCGCCAGTCTCTTACGATCTTTTTGACATAAGGAAGTACCAGGGAGAATCCTTGAAGGACTTCCTCAATAGATTCGGGGCACAGGTGGTGAAGCTGCACACTAAGGACGAGGATATGACGGTGCACGCTTTCAGGAAGGGAATCTTGCTAGGACCCTTCAGTGATTCGCTCATCAGATGACGCCCCAAAACCTTTTGTGAGATTAGGTGTCGAGCGGTGGCCCATATCGTCGCAGAAGGGGAAGTCACTAAGAAGCGCGGAAGCATTGCCCCCGCCCGACCACGAGGACCAAGTCGACCTCAGCCCATGAGGGTACATGAGGCGACGACAGAGAAAAAGGCCCAAGGGAAGCAGCAACCCTACGAGGCCAGGAAGCCCCAACCTAGGGCACACACGAGGGAAGATGCGCCCTCCAAGCACAACTTTCTAGTAGAGTTGAAGGAGCTAATCGCTATTCCCAACATAGCGTAAAGATTGAAGATGCCCCCGAAGACTGACAAGAGATTGGGGCCTAGCAAGAATGCTTGGTGTGAGTTCCACTAAGCGTATGGCCACCCCATACGTAACTGCTTGTCAGTAGGATACCAGTTGGACAAACTGGTGAAGAACGACTTCCTGAAGGACTACTTGCAGGAGCCGCAAGGGGTTCAGGCCTTGGCAGCCCCAGGGGGTGATCTGGGGCATGAGATGCCCGTTCATGGTGAGATCCACACCATTTCAGGGGGTTTCTCAGGAGAAGGATGCACCGCTTCTCAGCGGAAGAAATATGCACAAGCGGTGATGACAGTGGAGATGCAAGAGGCAGACCAGGCTCTTGACATCAACCTCATCTTCACCAAGGCCGACCTCCAGAACGTCGTCCCTCACGACAATGACCCCGTGGTAGTTTCGGTAGTAATAGTGGGAAGGAAGGTGCACCGTGTCCTAGTGGACCAGGGAAGCTCGGTTAATGTGATGTTCTAGTCGACCTTCAACAAGTTGCAGTTGTCTCCAGACCAGTTGAGGCCTTATATCGACTGCTTGTATGGATTTGTTGGAGACCAGGTAGAAGTGCGTGGACATATAGAGTTGAGGACCACCTTCATGGATGGCATAGCTTCCCACACAGAAAACATCAGGTACCTTGTTGTTAACGCTCCCTCAGCTTACAACATATTATTGGGTAGACCTGCCTCGAACATGCTGGGAGCGATAGCCTCGACGAGGCATATAAAGATGAAACTGCCTTCCTTAGAGGGGACTGTGATCACCATTAGTTCAGATCAGAAGGAGGCTAAGAAGTGTTACGAGAATAGCCTCAAAACAAAGATAAGAGTGTTCACTGTTACCACCCAGCCCCCAAGTGAAGAAGGGGTCACCCGCTCAAAGATCGCCCGAGAAAGACGGTCTGAACCAACTGAAGACGTCATGGAGAGGGAAATCGGTGGCAGAATGTTTAAGCTTGGCAAGTCTTTAGGCCAAGGGAAACAGGACCAGATTGCCGTCATAGCACGACACCTGGATGCCTTCGCGTGATCTGCCTTGGACATGCCTGGCATAAACCTTGACTTCATGTGTCATCGTCTTACCATGGACCCCCCAGGTTTGACATGTTCGCCAGAGGAGAAGAAAGTTCAACGAGGAAAGGCGGTAGGTCATCAAAGAGGAAACGCGGAAGTTGCTGAGCGCCGACCACATCAGGGAGATTCAATACCTAGAATGGCTGGCAAACGTGGTGCTGGTGAAGAAGGCCAACTTGAAGTGGAGAATGCGTGTAGACTTCACAGACCTTAACAACGCCTGCCCGAAGGACTCCTACCCGTTGCCAAGCATTGATGCTTTGGTAGACAGTGCCTCTGGTTGCAGATTGCTCAGTTTCATGGATCCCTTTTCTGGGTACAACCAGATCAAGATGCATCCCAGGGACGAGTGCAGGATGGCGTTCATGACAGAACAGTCTTGCTATTATTACACGGTGATGTCCTTTGGGCTGAAGAACGTAGGTGCCACCTACCAGAGGTTGATGGACAGGGTACTTGCGCCCATGATAGGGTGAAATGTGCAAGGGTATGTGGATGATATGGTGGTGACCTCATAGGTGAAGGATCAGCATGTCACTAATTTAGAAGAGCTATTTACAACAATAGCTAAATACAGACTGAAGCTAAACCCTAAGAAGTGTGTGTTCGGGGTTGAAACATGCAAGTTCTTAGGTTTTCTACTCACTGAGCGTGGGATAGAGGCGAACCCTGAGAAGTGCGCTGCGATCCTCTCAATGAGAAGCCCGATCTCAGTAAAGGAGGTGCAGCAGTTGACAGCGTGGATGGCTGCTCTGTCCAGATTTTTATGAGCTGGTGGGGACAAAGGTCACCCCTATTTCAAGTGCCGGAGGAGGAACAATAGGTTCGTATGGACCAGAGAGTGTGAGGAGGCATTCCTCAAGCTGAAGGAGTACCTGGCCAGTCCACCAGTGTTATGCGAGCGATCAGTTCAGTGCTCGTGCAGGAACAGGACCAGATACAGAAGCCGATCTACATTGTGAGCAAATTATTGTAGGGGCCTGAGGTGACATACCAGGCCCTAGAGAAGGCAACTCTGGCAGTGGTGTTCTCAGCGCGAAGACTTCGCCACTACTTCAAGAGCTTTACTGTGGTAGTGATGACAGACCTTCCCATTCACAAGGTCTTACAGAAGGCAGACGTTGCGAGAAGAATGGTGCGTTGGGCAGTAGAGCTATCAGAATTCGACGTACAGTACGAGCCTAGAGGTCCTATCAAAGGCCAAGTTTACGCTGACTTTGTGGTAGAGCTCTCATCGGTAGCCACACACCATGAAGAGGGCGACTTCAGATGGGTGCTCTTTGTAGATGGTTCCTCTAACCAGCAAGGTAGTGGGGTTGACGTCATTCTGGAAGGGCCAAATGGGTTATTGATTGAGCAGGCCTTGCGGTTCGCTTTCAAGGCCAGTAACAACCATGCAAAGTATGAGGCTTTGATCCCTGGAATACTGTTAGCCAAGGAGATGGGTGCTAAGAATCTATTGGCGAAGAGTGACTCCCTACTAGTCACGGGCCAAGTAACAGGAGAGTACCAGGCCAAAGACCCTCAGATGGATCCTCTCCCAAGAATCCTTCCCTTGTTGTTATCTCCATAGGTGACATACCCTTCTTGCTTAAAGGAGATGCTCAGGAACTTTGATTTGTCCTCTATCATGTGCTTGGAGCATCCACTGTCCAAGTATCATTGTTGCTTGCTCTCCTTCAAGATTTCCTACAAAGAAGATTTTCAAGTACAAAGATTTGGTCCCCTTATGAATGTGGGTCCATTTGGTTTACACTCATCAATAGAACCTTTACTGCACTTAGGAATCCACTTCATAAAGCCCCTAGGAACAACATATTTTCTGATTTTACAGAACCTCACAGAATGGCCTCTTTTCATGCAATAGAAGCATGTAACAATCGGTTGTTTCAATGGTCCAATCGATTGTTTTTCTGGCATTTTCGAAAATGATTTTGAAAATCTATCTTGTTTGTTTTGTGGGTTAAAACCCAATCCAGCTTTTCCAAAAACACAATTTTGAGATGCCAAGACATTCTCAAAGTTGGATTGGTCTTTAGAAAGTTTATCCACAGTTTTAACAAGATAGTGGACCTTCTTTTCAAGATTTTCACAATTTTCACAAACTAGAGCATCACACTTGCAAGAGGAGTTTGTGTAAATAATTTCAAGGTTTTCAAAATCTATTTTTGAATTATCTAATTCCTCTTCTAGTGATTTGACTCTGTTTTCAAGCCAGCTATTCTTTTCTTTTAACCGATTGTTCAAGAGGGCCAATCGGTTGGCTTCTTCATGCGTTTCTTGAAAGGCTTGAAGCAATTGACCATAATTTTCAGAGTTTGATGAGTTAGATGAACTTACACTACTTGAATCATCTTCCTTTCTGGCCATGAAGCAGAGGTTGAGGCTTTTCTTGTTTTGCCTTCTTTTCCTTCTTGCTTGGCTTTTTTATCTTGCCTCCTTTGGTTCATTGTTTCCATGAGCAGCCTTGAGTGTGTCCCACATCTCTTTAGCAGTTTTGCATTTTGACACCTTGAAAAACTCATTAGTATCAAGTGCAGAAGCTATTATGTTTTGAGCAGAACAATCAAGCTTGGCCATTTTACATTCATCATTGGTCCATTGAGACCAAGGTTTTGCAATGAAAGAACCATTCTTTTTAAACTTTGGAATGTAAGGACCATTCTCAGTTGAATCCCAAATTCCTTGATCAATATATTCCACAAAGATTTTCATTCTGGCTTCCCAATACTTGTAATTCAATCCACAAAATAAAGGTGGTTTGTAGATTGAAGCACCTTCCTCAAAAGATTGTTTTCCAGCCATAGAAAAAAGGTTTTTTGGATCAACTTGAATAACTTTAAAGAACCAAGCTCTTTAAACTAGGGGGGGGGGGTGAATGGTTTAAAGAGGGATTTCAAAAACATTTAAGCCTTGAATGAACTTTCTTCCAGATTTAGTTGATAAAGAATTCATTTTGCCAAAATACAAAGCTAAAAGCACAACACCAGAAAAACAATCGGTTGTTTCACAGAAACAATCGGTTGTGTATACCAGTATACAAATATCAAAACTGAATTTAAAGAGTTAAGGGAGAGAGAGAATGCACACAGAGATTTATACTGGTTCACTCTAAACCCAGAGCTATATCCAGTCTTCTCATAAACAACTGAGGAATTCCACTAAGCAATCAAACCTAGATCACTTACAACACAACCAAGAAAGTGACCTTGATCCCCTCAAGACACACACTTCTCTTGGCCAACACACCAACACTAAGAATGCTAATCTTGATCCCCTCAAGAACACACAACACTTCTCAGCAAACACACAAAAGAAACTTGTTCAACAGATACAAGGATTACACTTGTCACAGAACCAAATCTGAAATCAATACAAGCATAAATCCTATCTCACACTCTTTGATCAATCTCAATCTCTAAGCAATCTCAAGTCTTTGAAAAACTCAAAAACTTGTGTTAATTGTTATTACTCAAATCTGTTTTACAAAATATATTCAAAGATATTGTTTGTTATCAAATCTTAACAAACTTATTCATTGCATTTAAAAGATTGGTCAAAGCATTAAAGACTGGAGCATAATCAGTTAAAACATTTAAAGCTCAGTCAAAGAAAAAACAGTTTTTCTGTTATGGTAGCAAAACAAACAATCGGTTGTTTCCACGAATCAATCGGTTGTTTTAGTTTTAACAGCTAAACCATTTGAAAAACAGTTTTCAACTTTTTCTAAAAACACCTAAGAATAAAACAATCAGTTGTTTCGACAAAACAATCGGTTGTTTTTCACTTAGTTTGAAAAACACTTTTCTTTTTAAAAGATTGAGAATGTCTATGCTTTGGATTCAATCAAGAGTGGATTACATTAACAATCTACCCCATATCCTATCTAAGACAGCTCAGCAACAACAAGCACAGCCAAGCCTTCAACATCCTTCAAAGGGTTCGGATTCTTCAAACCTTGAACACCACTTGGTTCAACAATCTCCCCCTATTTGATGAAGACAAATCCCTGGTGCTTGTGTCTGATTTGAT
Organism: Phaseolus vulgaris; assembly: GCF_000499845.2. Taxonomy (NCBI): domain Eukaryota; kingdom Viridiplantae; phylum Streptophyta; class Magnoliopsida; order Fabales; family Fabaceae; genus Phaseolus; species Phaseolus vulgaris. Next base: position 34,930,503 of record NC_023749.2, on the reverse strand, counting down.
TGAATCTGAAGCAGTACCTGCAAAAATAGCATATATACTATCCAATGCTTCTTACAGCAGCAGGTCATATTTTTATACATTTAAAGCATAAAACTTGATAAACAATCGGTTGTTTACTCGAAACAATCGGTTGTTTCTATCAGCAGCAGCAGAAACCAGTTTTATATCAGAGATATTAACATATTTAAACAGTTTCAGATAAGGATTCACAAGACCAATTAATTCTCCCCCTATTTGTCTTCACATATAGACTTTAACAGTAACAAAACAGATTTAGGAGAGATTATTGAGATCAAGAATACCTAACTCATTTCTTAGGAAGAAGAACCTCTCCTTTGGTAGTGGTTTAGTGAAGATGTCAGCTAACTGCAGTTTGATCTCCACAAACTTTACTTCACAGTTCCCATTGTTTACATCATTACTGATAAAATGATGCCTTATCTCAATATGTTTTGTCCTTGAGTGCTGAATTTAATTCTTGGTAAGATTGATGGCACTTGTGTTATCACACATCAAAGGAACTTTGCTGATCTTTAATCCAAAGTCTGCAAGTTGTTGTTTGAGCCATAGAATCTGTGCACAGCAGCTACCAGCAGCTATATACTCAGCCTCAGCAGTAGAGAGAGCAACACATGCTTGCTTCTTGCTATGCCATGAGATTAGACTTGAGCCAAGGAGATGACAAGTCCCACTTGTGCTCTTCCTATCTAGCTTGCAACCTGCAAAGTCAGAATCTGAATAACCAATTAAATGAATTGGAGAGTGAGAAGGATACCATAACCCAACAGATGATGTTCCTTTGAGATATTTCATAATTCTTTTTGCAGCTTTGAAGTGTGACTCCTTAGGATTTGCTTGATATCTAGCACATAGACACACCGCAAACATGATGTCCGGCCTACTAGCTGTTAGATATAGCAAGGAGCCAATCAATCCTCTATATTTGGTTTGATCTACACTCTTTCCAGCAGAATCAGCATCCATGTAGCAGCTTGATGGCATTGGAGAGCTTGCTTCTTTGCAACTCTCCATTTCAAATTTCTTGATAATCTCTTTGCAATACTTTGATTGACATAGAAAGATCCCATCCTTTGTTTGCTTAACCTGCAATCCAAGAAAGAAAGACAATTCTCGCATCATAGACATTTCAAACTCACCTTTCATTGCAGCCACAAATTCTTCAAACAACTTATTGTGTAACACCAAAGATGATGTCATCAACATAGATTTGCATAAGAATTATTTATGAATTTGACTTTTTGATGAAGAAAGTCTTGTCTACCATTCCCCTTTCATAACCATGAGATAGCATAAAGTTGCTAAGCCTCTCATACCACTGCCTTGGAGCTTGCTTCAGTCCATACAAAGCTTTCTTCAACTTGAAGACATGGTTGGGATGTTTATGATCTTCAAAGCCCGGTGGTTGATCCACATAAACTTCCTCATTGATGTATCGATATGAGCTAACCTTTTGTGCCACAGTTAAGACTCATCACTTTTTGATAAGAGACATTCATTTTCAAAGCAATTGTTCATGATTTCTAAGAGATAGATGTTATTTATTCTTTTACCTGTGAACAACACCTTACCAGAGGTTTCATATGAAATTATACATTTGTTGTCTTCAAAGTTCACCCTGTAGCCCTTGTCACATAATTGGCTAATACTCAACAGGTTGTGCTTTAGTCCTTCCACATATAGAACATTTTTCTATTGTGGTTGAATTTCTAGTTCCAGCATTCCCTCTTCCAAGAATCCTTCCTCGGTTATTATCTCCATATGTGACATGCCCTTTAGCTTTAAGTTTCAGACTTGTGAACTGAGCAAAATTACCAGTCATGTGCTTTGAGCATCAACTGTCCAAGTACCACTGGTTTTCCTGCTGTTTTTCTCCAAAACAAAATTAACACATATGGTACCCCTTTTTAGTCTAGTGTCCAGCAGGATTAATACCTTTCCTTATGAAGCCATTTGGCCAACCTTTAGGAACAAGGTACTTTCTAGCTTTACATGTTCTAGAGACATGTCCAAATTTCATACAATAAATTTCATACATGTTCTAGAGACATGTTCTAGAGACAGAATGCATTGTATTTGAACTGTTAAAAGAAGAAACTCTTGGAAGGCGTAGTGAACCTTGGAAGGTTGGTCACACCTCTTTCCCCTTCATTGCACTCACCATTCCCAAAACCTAACCTCCCCAATTCCATTCAGTTCTCCTCCTATTTCAAAGTTTTCGCTGCCTCATTCTATTCCAATCAACAATCAATTGCATTAGGTGTATCAGAGCAACCAAAGATCTGACAAGGCTAAGTCAAGTTTTCACAAAAAAAATTTTTTGTTCAGCTTTGTGTTTGTCACGGTTTCCTTCGTGTTCTTTGTTTTTTGTCATTGATTCTTTGTTTTCTACCATTTATCTTCTGTTTCCACTATTTCTCTACTGTTTTCGACGATTATTTTCCATTTTTCACCGTTTAATTTTAGTACAAATTAAATCAACAAATTCCTTTGTTGTTCCGCTGCATATCCTCTTGTTCTTGTTCTTCAATTTCTTGTTGTTTTTGCTTGTTTTAATCGGTTAATTTTGTATCTTTGTTGCGTTCCACCGTTTATCTCACTTGTGTGTCTTTTCTTGTTTAATTATTTTTTAGGACATGTCCAACACAAAAACCAAATTCTCAAAATTACCTTACAAAATGAATAAAAAATGCCTTGATTATTTAACTAGGTTTATCTTCCCTGGGTGATACATAATCAAATTCATCTTTAACCATATTCAAATTTTTGTAGTAGGTAAATACAATTTTTTTTTATAAATCATTTTATTTTTTTTTGTCACGATTTAAACGACAATGAAATATAAAATCCATCTTTAAAATAGTTTTTTTCTTAAAAATTCAAATGGCATGAATGCAATTAGTGATTCATTACATTGAACAATGAAATATGAAGAAAAAAAAATTAGTAAACTTTGTATTTTTAAGGATTATTGGTGGATTTTTTTAGTTAATTTAATGATACATGTAAATATTAGATTTTGATCTTTGTATACAGTGTTTATCTTATATAAATATCTATAATTTTTGTAGTATGAATTTCTATCTATTGTTAAACAAAGTAAATTCAAAGTAATTAACATAAAAAGAATAACCATAATAATAATAATTATATTGTTTATTTGATATTTTCTTAGTCTGAACACTAATAAGGTCTATAATTAACTTTTGAGCCATATAAAGGTGAGGAATTTGAAGCATATATTTAAGTTTAAAGGCATAGAAAGGTAATGAATTTGAAGTAATGTGATGAAATCGAAAACTTAATATATCATGAAACGTATTAATTTATTAATTCCCAATGACGTAGTTATGGATGAAATGTTTAGCACATCACTGATCACAAGGGCATTCGCATCTGTGAGTTGCCATATTACAAAACGACGTATCGCATGGTGGATTGCAAAAATTCCCGCAATCATGGTTTGTATCACACTGTTGTTTTCCGTCAACTTGGTTGTTCTCAGAATATTTGTACACATCTCTTGTATTTGGGATGCTCAACACACCATTCCCTGCAAAAACATACACAAATTCAATAACAATTAAGAGTCTTTTCATAAACTCAAATATCAAAATATGTTCAGAGAATATACCATAGCATGCTATTAGAGCAAATATGACAACACTCAAAGCTATCTTATTAACCACACCCATCTCTCTCTGCTTTCTGCTTTCTTTCTGCTTTCTACTTTCTTTGTGGGTTTCTTAGTCTCTCTTCATTTCAGTTTGTACCTTCTACTACATATTTATACTACTACCTAATCAATGTGTTCTTCTTTCTTTTCTAAATTTCTAAATTAGTATTAAATAAAAAATCAATCAAATAAAGCAAATATTAAGATTACATTTAAAACTTTCAATATTCAATATTACCATTATATTTTATTTATTGTTTACCATCTATTTTTCACAATTTACAACATATATTTTCTCATATTATATGAGATTCCTTTATGATCTCATATTAATATTAATAGCAATACCAACTTTTATATTATTAATATTACTCATTTTTAAATATTATTAACATTGGTAATATTATTTTCAAAAAATTACACATAAATTTAATATACCAACTCATATTAACTTTAATACATTTAAAAAGCACTCATTCATAATTCAATTCATTGAAGAGTCAAGAAGAAAATTAAAGAAAGAATAAACTTAAGCAAGAATGAGCTGGTTTGAGAAAAATATAAAATAGAACTTAAGAAGATATAAACTAAACTTATTCATCATCTCTCCTAACCTAATTAAATATGTGATCAAAGCATTCACATAGTTCGTGGAGGCCGAATTTAGTGGTTCAACATCTGTAGAATAATGCAATACATAATAAGTTGAAATTAGTGTTTAAGTACACATAGTTTTTATATAAAAGCTTTCATCTTAGGCATCACTATGCAACTTGACATCTGAGCTAGGCTGACACTTCAAGTAACAACAATCATCTGCTATCACTTGAAAATAGTATTATTAAAAAAAATACAAAAAAATATGGGGGGACTAGACCAAACCCCATATGTTAACAAAAACGATACACAAGTAGACAATACCTATTCATAAAGAATTGTAAGAACAAACTACATGGAAGCCTATTATACCAATGAAATGATTCTCTATGAATAAATCCTAAATTAACCAACTTATCAGCACCCACATTCCCTTCACGAAAAATACGAGTAACCCTAAACTTGATTTTACCACAGTAATGAAGACAAGTATTTCATCGATTACGAAGCAACCACGAAACATTAGTTGTAGAAGTAAACGCAACACAAACCAAGGTAGAATCACATTCAAGACATATATTAGTAAGCCCCATCTTTTGAGCTTCCTCCATAGCATTTATTGTTCCATAAAACTCAACAACCATGTGATACAAACCAAGTCAACAAAGAGATGACCAAGGATGCACATTACCATTCACACTATAAGAAGTCATCTCAACATTCAAGTGAAGACCTCACCAAGGATTTAGCAGACCTCACCAGAGGGAGAAATGAACAAAACCCATAGCATCTAATGTTTTTCCTACTAGTCTTCTTAAGAATAAAACATGTTCTAAATAAATTAGGCTCTCTATTTAGGGATCCAAATAGCAAGATAGGATAGAATAGGTGCCTTTAGCATAAATAGGAATGCTCATAGTGAAATGGGCTTGAACAAAGCCCACGTTTTCAAGACGAGGCACCTATAATTAGGGTTTTTGACCTAGTTTCTAGAAGGAGAGCCTAAAGGTGCGATTTTGACCTTAGTCAACCCTTTTTGGCCGCCCCTCCCTTATTTCCCATCCTATCTGTTCCGTCCGGTTGACTTGGGGCGTCTTCGTGCGCAACCTCAACCATCAGCTAGGGACTCCTTCCCACTGATCACCTGTGGATTCCTGCAAAGAAGGACAAAAGGGCGCCCTAGCGGCCGTTTGCACTCCGACGCTCAAGTCAACCAGCAAGAAACACCAAAAACTATGCACCTCCGTATCGGAGCACCGCGTATGGCACTCTGAAGGTGGTAAAAAAGAAACTATTTCTAGTGTGTATTTTCTCGTTCTGGCAAAGATCTGTCTTTAGTCCCTTGTCCCTCACCTCGAGGCTCGAGCAAGCAACTAGAGAGTTTATGGAAAATTTGCCAAAAGTTCCAACCCCGTTCCCAACATTCTTGGCGCTATTTAAACTACCCTAGCATTTAAAGCATCTTAAAGCGCTTTTAATTATACAACGTAACGCACTTAATTAACGCGTCTAATTAGAAAACGTAGCGCATTTAAGACGTTGAAACGCTTGGGAGCCTTTATAATACCTTAAACGCTCGAAACAGAAACCGTATTAAATGACTTTAATTACCTGGTACCTGACTAAATGATGTTTCTATTCTGACCTGGCTGTCGTACACGTGGAGGGCCTCACAGCGCCATGACCCCATCTGGGGACGTTTCTACGTGTGAGTTCTCCTGCTTGGGAGTGCTACTGCGCAAGGGGTGACTTTTTGGGTGCCAACTCATGCCCCCAATCATCTAGTCACTCACTTTGAGGGCGTATCTGCCTTCCTCTTGTACCCTGCACCTGGCTACCCTGGGCGTGACCCTCCTCTTGAGCCGTATCTGTCCCAAAGGCGTCTGTGGGGCGGCAGGGGTACTTCACGAGTCAGGTTGCCCTACACTGGTGCTGTCACTATGGCCTTGAAGCCACCTTTCTCTTCTCTTTATCACTACCCCGGATTATCGGGACCTGAGGCCTACCCACGGCGTCGCTCCCTCCATGGTCTTTCCTACCCATGGGTATCGGGGAACCGCACTGTGATTGCCTTGTCTTAGTGATATTTGATCTTGGCGACGCCCTGGTTGGGCGACGCCTTCATCTAGGCGACGCCTTGCCTTGGCGACGCTTCCTCCTGGCGACGCTGGTACTTGGCGTCTCTCCAGCTAGGCGACGCCTTGTGTTGACTTTGACTCCAGGCGTTGACTTTGACCTCGACTTCGTCAACGCCCGGATACGGGACGGTCCACAAGCCCCCCAGTCTTAAGCCGAAGACTTGTCTTCAGCCCAAAGACTAAGGCCTCACCCACGCCGTCTACGTGTCACCCTGATGACGTGTCATTCCCTGCTGACTCAACAATTCTCGAATCATTGACGTGACACTCTCTGAACCATAGGGGCGCTCTTAATGGCCGATTGGACATCCTCTGAAGCGGGGAAAGTAACACCTTTTGGGGCTACGCTTAATCGTGCGCCACGTGGCTCATCGCACGGCCAGCCTCTAGAGTCTCTTGCGCTCCCCTTGGGCGCTTAATCCTTTGACACGCGGCACGATCTCACGGCTCCTGATTAGCGCCTCTTGGGTTGCAAATGTAGCGTTCAAGTTACCCCAAACCCCGCGCTCACACCACTGTTACATCCATTCTCTCTGCATCTCCGCACTGTTCATCGCCTTCAAACCCTTTCCCTGCAACTCCTGCTCTTTCCTTCGTGCTCTCCTTCCTTCCTCACTTTGACACCAAAGGTATGATTTTTGCACATCCCGACTCTTCTCCTTCGTCGCTTGCATAGTTTATTGAACTGCGTGGGACTGTTTACGTTTATGCATTACTGTGTTCTTCCGCTTTTCCTTTCTTCTCTGTTCCCTTCTCCTTCTTTCTGGGTTTTCTCGCGTGGGTGGTATTTCCTGGGGTTTTACCCTCTTTTCTGTCTTGGCATCACTTTGTTAAAAACCTTTTTTCCTTTCTTCTTTCTCCAGCTATTTATTCACACCATGACGCGCCCGAACTCCCAGTCTGGTTCTCCCCCCAAGACCCCCAAGTCCAACTATAAAGCCTTCTATACATGGGCCCCTGACGAGCTTTTGAACGAGTGTACCAGCCTGACATCCTTTCAGGACCTGGAGAATCATCGTGGGGATCCCCACTTGTATAACTTTAATGCTTTCTGCCGCACTCATGACGCGCACATCTCCGTTCGTCCCGGCTGACCGGGGGAACCTGTCTGTGTGGATGACAGACCTAGAAAGGGGAGTCCCTTCTTCTTCTTCATGTACCAGACGGTGTTTAAACGCGTCGGGGTGCGCCTCCCATTCACGCCCTTTGAGAGGGAACTCCTCACCGAGATTAACACAGCCCCCGCCCAGCTCCATCACAACAGCTGGGCATTTGTAAAGGGTTTTCAAATTCTCTGCGGGCACCTGGGCATCCTTCCTTCCGTGGATGTTTTCTTGCATTTCTTCGAAGTGAAGAAACAGGGGAAAAACTTTTGGGTAAGCTTCTCCGGGATCGCGGGTAGGATCCTCCTCTCCCTCTTCCAGAACTCCTACAAAAACTGGAAAGGAAAATTCTTTAGGGTGTGCAGCGCCAAGCACGACCCCACAGCCTTAGACGGCTTTCCCCTGTACTGGATGGAGCACCCTAAGCTGCTCAGGGCCAAAGCCCTGGATGAGCTATCCCCTGCTGATAGGGAGGTATGCAAGGCCTTGGCTGGCCTGGGGATTATCTTCGATACATTGAAGCTTATCGCGAGCGAATACAACGCTCACGCCCTGACCACATACTTTGGTAGGGAGACTCTCCCCTTACCATCTTTTGTTATCTGCACCTTACTACCAGATGTTTGTTCCTCTGGCCTCTTCCACCTGTTTCACATTGTACCATGTGACTTGCGTCTCACGTTTCTACGCATTTTGTGGTTTTGCATAATTGCTTTGGCTTTGACTTCTGCTGCTTGGTTTATCTGAATGTAGGATCGGTGATGGGCGCCTCCAAAAGGATGATGCTGGCGAAAGCGATAAAGGACGCTCGTGCTGCCAAAGCGGGCGCCTCCTCCGCCCCTGCTGCTGACCCGAACCCCCCATCAACCTTGCCTCCGCCACCACCGACCACTACCGAAGCCCCACTAGGCTCATCTTCACCGTCCCCACATAGCCCCGAGGCGCTTCAGACTCCCGGCTCTCCTCTGCCCATTGCCGCCGTTCCTCTGGCCGTGGCCTCATCGCCGGCCCCAATCCCCCTCGACAAAGGGAAACGGGTCTTGGAGATCATATTCGACGATGAGGACTCGGATGGCGTGGCACCCTTCAAGAGGAGGAAATCTGCAAGGGTTCCCCTCCTACCAGCGGTGTCGCCCCAGGGAGAGGATTCTTTTAGGGACAACCCTCCAAGCGCTACTTCCCTTCCCCCACAATCGTCCAAGAGGATGTAGGCGAAGGCGCCGAGTCTGCTCCACCTCCGCCACCGGCAGAGGTCTCTACTTCTCCTGCCCCCGACGCTGCCGCCCCCGATCTTATCGCCATCCCTCCTCCAATTATGCATCTGATGAGGGGCTTCAGTGGTGGAACAATGCCAGAAGGCTCCGACTGGAAGGAGGGCATGCCCTTCTACTTGGGGGCCTTCTTGGCGGTGGCCCTTGAATGGCGCGCCCAGGCCAGAAACGCTGCTTTGCAAACCCAAACCCTCCAGGCCTTGGAAACAAGGGTAGCTGCCCTGGAGGAGGAAAGGAAGATTCTGGGACGCGAAAACGAAACTTACCAAACCACCCTGAAGCAGGCGCAAGAGTCCAAAGCAGAGGCTGAAAAACAACTGGCAGAGGCGGTGGAGCTCCAGGCCGACTTCTACGCTCGGGAAGTCGCCCTCCAAGTTCAGGTAACGAGCCTCCAAGACATAGTCGAAGCTTACGAAGAGGTTCAAAAGGACTTGAAGGATCGATGCTGTGAGCAAGCGGACGAAATGGAGCGGATGGAGGGGGAAATGGCTACCCAGGCCAAAGCTATGGGCCTTCTCCAGGTTGACTACGACAAATTGCAGGTCGAGGTCAGCCGACTCCGCGTGGAGAAGGAGGCTTTGGAGAAACAGGTAGCTTCTGGGGACGCCACCATTGAGGAGTTAGAGAAGGACAAAAAGACCCTCATCCATGACATGGCGGGCACCTTCGAGGAGGGATTCCAGGAGGCTCTGGCCCAAGCTGTCTGCATGAATCCGGGGATCGACATTTCCAACTGCGATTCCACTCACCACATCGTTGATGGAAAAGTCGTGCCCTTGGAGCTGGATGATTGAACCGCCACCCTCGACCATCACTTTATTCCTTTACACTTTACACTTGTTTTTGACCCTCTTTGATAAACTTGTAATTCTTTGAATTGTTTGCACTTTCGTTACAACTTTGGGTATTTGCATGACTACTTTCGTGCCATTGAGATATAGAATTCCGCCTGTGCGATTTTACTTTCATTTTTTTGCCTTCACGTACTTCGGTTGTTTTGCCTGTACTCTACCCGTTTCTTTCACTGCGTTGGGCGGCCCTGTATGCCCGGGAAAGGTCACGCGTCGATGCTCACGCCCACGGAGAGGCTTGCCTAATGGGGCCGTATCGTCCACGGGGTGTCTCCAACACCAAAGCGATCTGTCCCTTGATTCCTGGTGCCCGGCGCCCACGCCTAAGGAGAGGCCTGCTACAGCAGCGCCGTATCGTCCCAGGGTGTCTAAAAACGCCGAGTGCTCTGGGGGGGGGTCGTTCCCTCCATGGTCTTTCCTTCCCATGGGTATCGGGGAATAACCCTGCCAGCGATCCGCTGGCATTTGGCGATCTCGTCTCCCTCCACAGTCTTTCCTACCTGTGGGTATCGGGGAGGCGGCACTGCTGATACTTGGGTTGGCGACGCCCGCAACGTCTCATGTTGGCGCCGCCTTTTGCGCCTTTCCTGGCGACGCCTCGGGCATCTCATGCTGGCGTCGCCTTGGGCGTTATCTTTACCTTGGCATTGACTTTGACCTTGGCCCTGGTCGACGCCTGAGGATAGCGAAGAGCTCAAGGTTTCGCCTGTGCCATCCACGTGGCGCTTCTTGCATGGCTGATGGGACGTTCAGTCACTCGACTTGGTCCTGACTCCTATTGTGCCCCTGACCCACCCTCGACGGCGCATCGTACCCTTGGGCATTCTATCGATACGATGTTTTCTAAGTTTAACCAGTGGCGCCAGGGCCATCCTTCCATCCTCCGCCACGTGGCTCGATCGTGCGGTGCATCCATTCGCGTCGTTTAGCGCTATAACTGCAATACTTCCATTTGCGTCGTTTGGCGCTCTAACCGCAGTATTTAATTCTTCAAAACTTTGAAACTGCCCTCATCATTTCTGCGCTTTTCGTAACCTACTTGCACCCTCTCTACATGCACCCTTTCTCTTCTCGCGAAGGGTTCTTCCAGTGTTTGTTCCCACCAGCGTTTTAACCTTGCGTTACCAGTGGGCCACACGCCTTCAAACCTCCCTGATTCTGTTCAAGAATGTCTTCTCGTGCCACTCTCCCCAGGGTCAACCCCAAGGACCTGTATACTTGGGCTTAGAGCGAGCTTCTTGACGAATGCTCCTGCTTACTCTCCACCAGGGCCATAAGGGAACACAAAGGGGATTCATGCTCCTATAATCACCGTGCCTTCGCGAGGAGGCACGACGACGACATTGCTGTGCTCCCTTGCACTCTAGGGGAGCCAGTATGTGGAGACGAACGGGCCAACGACGGGGTCCCCTTCTTTTACTTCTATCAGGTGGTTTTCAAAACCATCGGCGTGCGCCTGCCCTTCTCCAGGTTTGAGAAGGAACTGCTGACGGAGATCAATGCGGCTCCGGCCCAGTTATATCCCAACAGCTGGGCTTTTGTCAAGGCCTTTGACATCCTTTTCGGGTTTCTGGGTTGTGCACCCTCGGTTGACATCTTCCTTCACTTCTTTGAGGTGAAGAGGCAAAGGAGCAACCTCTGGGTAACCCTTAGTAACGTTCCTGGCAGAGTTCTCCTGACCCCCTTCCAAAACTCATTCACTAGGTGGAAAGGCCGGTTCTTCAAGATCTGCTGCTTTGACCTCGCTCCCTCCGCCTTGGATGGTTTTCCACTGTACTGGGTGAGGGAGACGAGGGCCCTCAAATCCAAGCCCTTCAAGAAGTTAGCCCCAAATGACCAGGTGGTTTGCCGGATTCTCGCTGAGGCGGGAGGTTTTGACTCCGCCACCTTGATCAGTTTGGAGTTCAACGCTGGAACTCTCGAAAAGTACATAGGTATGAGTCACTGCCCTAGAAACTTCCGCCTTTATCGTTCTCTATCTGGGTGTGTTTTGCTTCATGGTGTCTCTGACACATTCATCTTCCTTGGTGCAGGTTCGAAAATAAACCAAGAGCGGAGGACACGACTTACCCGAGCTCTGCGGGCTGAGAGCGGGGCTTCGTCTTCTTCCCGTGCTGACTCTGATGGCCACTGAGAAGTGATTCGTTTGTGCCTTTGTATGAGTTGTAATGTTTGCCCTACTCGCGTTTCTCCCTTCTGTATCGAAAACTGCTTGTAAAATCAACTGTATTATACCACACTAGGTTTCTGTAACGCCACTTTACTTTGCATACATCTCATATATTGTGCGTTTTTCCTCCGTCATGTTTCTTAGCGGCGCCTGCGCTCAGGCGACACCTTTCTTCTTGGCGACGCCTTTCTCCTTGGCGACGCCTTCCTTCTTGGTGACGCCTACTTTCTTGGCGACGCCCTTCTTCTTGGCGACGCCTGTCTTCTTGGCGACGCCTTTCTCTACTTCAAACGGAGAAAGATAAAGATTGAAAACCAAAGCAAGGTTTTTTCTCAAACTTGTTTTTCTTTTATTTGGGTGACCTCATTAAAAAACCTCGGAAAGGGAAAAAGAGCGTCCCCTTTAACAAGACTGTTACATAGCTACTTTACATAAGTCAACTAAAATAAAACTTCAGGTTGGCTGCATTCCAACTGCGCGGGATGGGACCCCCTTCTAAGGTCTCTAGGTTGTACGAGCCATTGCCCTAAGCCTCGGTAACTCTGAAGGGTCCGGTCCACTTGGGAGACAGCTTATTCTCCAGCTCGTATGGGTGGGCTTTCCTCATCACTAGGTCGCCAATCTGAAACTGTCGTGGCTTTACCTTAGAGCTATACTGCCGCTCTACTCTCCTCTTTACCGCTTGGGCTTTTATTCTGGCCTCCTCCCTGGCTTCGTCTAGTAGATCCAGGTTTACCCGCCTTTCTTCGTTGGATTCTTCAACCACAATGTTTTGAAAACGTGGAGAGCTTTCATGTATTTCTACGGGGATCATCGCATCCGACCCATACACCAAACTGAAAGGCGTCTCCATGGTAGAAGATTGGGGCGTGGTGTGGTATGCCCATACGATCCTTGGTACTTCCTCCGCCCACGCCCCTTTGGCCTTCTCTAACCTCCTCTTTAACCCCCTCAGCAGGACTCTGTTTGCTGACTCCACTTGCCCGTTGGTCTGGGGGTGTTCGACTGATGCGAACACTTGCTTGACACCTACCTCAGCGCACAGATTTCTCAACTGCTGACTGGCAAACTGGGTCCCATTATCGGATATCAAGCGCCTAGGTACGCCAAAGCGACACACAATGTTCTTCCACACAAAGTGCTGTACCTTGTGCACAGTGATCTGTGCCACGGGCTCTGCCTCTATCCACTTGGTGAAGTACTCGATGGCAACGATCAAATACTTCATCTGCCTTATCGCCAGTGGGAACGGACCCAGGATGTCGATTCCCCAGGTATGAAAAGGTCACGGGCTATATATGGATCGCAATTCTTCTGGCGGCGCCTTGTGCCAGTCAGCGTGCTTTTGGCATTGCCTGCAGCGCTGGGCGTGTCGCGCGTAGTCCTCTTTTACTGTTGGCCAGAAGAACCCTGCGCGTATCACCTTGGAGGCTAAGGACCTTCCCCCTACGTGGCTCCCGCAAATGCTTTCGTGGAGCTCCGCCATTATCCTGGTACACTCGTCGCCACTTACACACGTTAGGATAGGGTGAGTGAAACCGTGCCTGAACAACACTCCGTCCACCAGAGTATATCTTGCGGCGTTTCTCTTGACCTTCTTACCCTCTTCCGGCTCCACTAGGAGACCCCCATTCGCCAGGTACCGTTTGTATGGCGTCATCCAGGTGTCTGTGGTTGAATGCTCCCTTCAATAACTGGACGTATTTTAGATACGCCGCCATCTGTGGGTCCTTCGCCTGGAACCCACCCGACACCTGCCCAGTAATCAGCTGGGAATCGCTTTTCACCAGGAGGTTCTGTGCGCCCATCTCCTTGGCCAGGAGCAACCCCGCGATCAGAGCTTTTTATTCCGCTTGATTATTACTTGCCTTAAAGGCGAAGCGCAGAGCTTGCTCAATCAGTACGCCGTTGGGTCCCTCCAAGACTATTCCCGCACCGCTCCCTTGTTGGTTGGAAGAGCCATCAACCGAGAGCAACCACTGCGAGCCCACCTCCACCTCTTGCTCACCTCCGGGCGAGAGTTCCGCTATAAAATCTGCGTACACTTGCCCTTTGATGGATCCTCTAGGCTCATACTGAATGTCGAATTCTGACAGCTCCACCGCCTAGCGCACCATTCTTCCCGCCACGTCAGGCTTTTGCAGCACTTTCTGTATAGGGAGGTTTGTCATCACTACCACCGTAAAGCTGTGGAAGTAATGATGGAGCCTCCTGGCTGAAAACACCACTGCTAACGCTGCCTTCTCCAGTGCCTGGTATCTCGTCTCAGCGCCTTGTAATGCCTTGTTCACGAAATAAATGGGCTTTTGACTCTGGTCCTGCTCCTGGACTAACACAGAGCTGATAGCCCGCTCCGTTATCGTGAAATATAGCCGGAGGGGCACACCTGTTACTGGTTTGCAGAGGACCGGTGGCGTCGCCAGGTACTCTTTTAACTTAATGAAAGTCGCTTCGCATTCGTCAGTCCATGCAAAACGACTATTTCTCTTGAGGCACTGGAAATATGGGTGCCCCTTCTCTCCCCTGGCGGAAACAAACCTTGAGAGTGCCGCCATCCGCCCTGTCAGCTGCTGCACTTCCTTTACCGATGTCGGGCTTCGCATGGCGATAATCGCTGCGCATTTGTCGGGGTTCGCTTCTATCCCCCTCTCTGTGAGCATAAAACCCAAGAACTTACTGGCCTCTACCCCGAAGACACACTTTTCAGGGTTTAGCTTGAGGCGATACTTGGATATTGTGACGAACAACTCCTCCAGGTCTGCCATGTGCTGTGCCCTATCCTGCGACGCCACCACCATGTCATCCACGTAGGCGTACACATTCCTCCCTAGCATGGGCGCCAGGACCTTGTCCATTAGCCTTTGGTATGTGGCGCCCGCATTTTTCAGCCCAAAAGGGATCACCTTATAACAGTAACTGCAAGTCTCAGTCATGAATGCAGTTTTACTCTCATCTCTCGGGTGCATCTTGATCTGGTTGTACTCCGAGAATGCGTCCAGGAAACTCAGCACCTTGCTGCCGGATGCACTATCCACCAACGCGTCGATGCTGGGTAGTGGGTACGAGTCCTTCGGGCACGCCTTATTCAAGTCCGTGAAGTCCACGCACATCCTCCACTTCCCATTCGCCTTCTTCACCAAGACGACGTTGGCTAGCCACTCGGGGTATTGAATCTCCCTGATGTGGCCAGCACTCAACAGCTTCTGCGTTTCATCCTTTACCACCTGCTGCCTCTCTTCGTTAAACTTTCTCCTTCTTTGGCGCATGGGGCGGACCGTGGCGTCCATGCTGAGGTGATGACACAGGAAATCAGGGTCGATGCCGGGCATATCCGAGGCGGACCATGCGAAAGCATCCAAGTGGCGTGAAATCACTTCTGCCACCCCTTCCTGTTCTTCTGGGCTCAGCAAACTTCCTAACTTAAACGTTTTGCCGCCAATCTCCCTCTCCACGGCGTTAGCCGCCGGTTGTTCCCTGCTACCATCCTCGACGTGCGCCGCCTCTTCCACGGGCGCCGCGTCGTCAGGGCCTTCTTCCATGGGTGCATCTGTTTCGGGCGTCGCCCTCGCGGGTACGGCCTCGTTAGGCGTCGACCCAGCGAGCATCGCCTCAATCATCATCGTGTCTGCACTCGGCGGACGCTCATACACCATGAACACGCCTCTCTTCATTTTCAGGCTGTTCTCATAGCATTTCCTTGCCTCCTCCTGGTCTGACTTGATGACTATCACCTTGCCATTGAGGTCCGACAGCTTCATCTTCATATGGCGTGTGGAGGCTACTGCGTTCAGCCGGTTCAACGCCGGCCTGCCCAACAAGATATTGTAAGCGGAGCTGGCGTTCACGACCAAGTACCGGATGCTTTCGGTATGCGAGGCCTCTCCGTCCTGCGAGAAGGGAGTGGAAAACTCCCTTGGCGGGAGTGGTTCTCCATCTCGTCACGTTCACGTTGCCCCCAATTATTTCGCAAACCCCGGCGCAACTCCTCATTTATACGATGGAGCTCTTCATTCCTCTCATGCGAGGCTTCGTGATCTGCTTGCATGCGTTCCTGTTCCAGTTTCAACTCCGCCATATCCTCTTGCAGACCCCGCATTATCTCCAGGACCTGTTGCATGGTGAACATTCTGCTGGGGCCGCGCGTGCAGTACCTCGTCTTGTGGTGAACATTTTCACGGTCTCTTCAAACCTCCTCCAACGTTACTATAACTTGGTAGATCTTCTCAAACTTGTGATGGGACTGATGTTTTATATCGGCCCCACGGTGGGCGCCAAATGTTCCGTCCGGTTGACCTGGGACGTCTTCGTGCGTAACCTCAACCGTCAGCTAGGGACTCCTTCCCACTGATCACCTGTGGATTCCTGCAAAGAAGGACAAAAGGGCGCCCTAGCGGCCGTTTGCACTCCGACGCTCAAGTCAGCCAGCAAGAAACACCAAAAACTATGCACCTCCTATCGGAGCACCGCGTATGGCACTCTGAAGGTGCTTTCCTCTTGGGTCTCCTGAGGACAAGCTTTTTCCGTTGGTTGGCGGGTTGGGCCTCAGAGGAAGTTGGGCCCCTGGGTGGCGATCTGCCTTGAGCAGCGGCGATCTCCACCACAGAGTTTGGCACGGTTTGGGAACCCGATGCCAACCCGTGGGTTCGGGCGAGCGCCCTCAGTTCAGCGAGCTTGCCCTGCCCCAACATATTATCTGCATAGAGCAAAAATGCATGGGTTAGTTCAGAGAGAGAATAAATGCATAAGGCAATATGCAGCAAAGCAGATAAAGGGTGCAGAAAAATAAAACCAAAGTCTTGCGCACAACGCACAAGACGCCCAGAAACAGTTAACAAAAGTAGTATTAGAACCAGAACTTAAACGTTCTAACCTATTCGAATTTCGAGTTGGTCCTCGAAGAACTCGAAACAGATGAGTGTGGTGGTGAGGAAGGTGATGTTGGCGTCCGCCACACTCTTCCAGAAGAAACAGAGATCTCTGTCCAAAGCGTCCATGCTATCAGGACTTCTGGGTCTCCTGAAGCAGCTTTTGGACTCTTTGTTCCCCTTGTTTACCCAGTACAAGGGGAAACCGTCGAGCAAGGAAGCGTCCTTGTCGTTGGGGCGTATCTGGACGAACTTGCCCTTCCAGTCTTTATAGGATTGCTGGAAGATGGAGAGGATCGACCTCCCAGCAATCCCGTTCAAGCTAACCCACATGCGATCTCCTGGGTGCTTGGCTTCAAAAAGGAATAAGAAAACATCCACAGATGCTGGCAACCCCAGGTGGTCGCACATGACTTGGAATGCCCGCACAAACGCCCAACTGTTGGGATGAAGCTGGGCGGCGGCGATGTTGAGCTCGGTGAGAAGCTCCCTCTCAAAGCAAGTGAATGGAAACCTGAGTTTCACCTTCTTGAACAAGGTTGTGTAGACGAAACAGAAGGGTCCACCGGTGTTTGCCTTGTCGTCAGCACAAACTGGCAGGCCAGGGGGGCAAGGTAGCACTGTCATCTTCTCGTCGTGCTCCTTGTGGAATGATTGGTGAGGCTCATCCCCCTTCGTCAATCGCAGAACTGCCCCAGCAGTGTTCACAGAAGATGTTTCCCCCAACAGGGTCGAGTTGGCCCAGGGATATAGTTTTTTGAAGTCTGGTGGGGGGACGGAGGCTCCTCCGGTGACAGGCGGAGTAGCCTGGGCCAGGTTGGGGCGGGAAGGTGCAGGCCTCTTGATGGAGATCAAGCTCAAGAGAACATGGAGGCCACTCATCAAGCTCAAGAAGAGGTGGAGGTACAAATGGAGGACGCCCATGGAGGTCAAAGTCCACCTCAAAGGATTACAAGAAGCATGTTCTATGTGGCTATTGGAATCACATCATGTGGTATCATGAGTCTTAGGTTCATTCTTGTTTAATTGTTGAGTTGTGTGCACTTTATTTCAAGAGCTCTTTAATTTCTTGCAATTTAAGTTTCTGTTTTAGAATTTTAATTGAGTATTCTTGCTGTTTTTTCTTTTGCTCCAAGTGTTTGTGGAAAGGTTTATGGCACTCATAATTCTTATGAGTATGGTTGCTCTTTTGGAATGGCATTATCCTTCCTAGAGTTTACCTTAAGCTTCCTTTCACTTGTTACAATTTGTGATGTGTCTTTTAATTTTTGAATCATGTCAAGTTTTGTCTTAGTCATGTTATTCCATATATGTCATTACTTCTAGTAGTACTTTTATTGTTTTGATTGTTTCTTGCTTTGGTGTCATATAATTTTCTGAATTGATGTTGATCCTTTGTGCATTTTCTTTTTAGAATTGAGTTCATACTTGTATTCTAGACCTATACAAGTTCCAATACATCATTTTCTATTATGTCTTTGCTAGTTCATCATCCTGTTTTTTATTCCTATTAGGATTCCTCTGTTTCTGAAAAAAGTGCTTACTGTTTTTCCTTATTGCAACTGATTTACGTACTGTAAAATTCTGAAATTCTGGATTTGAGATATTCAAAGTGTTAGAAAAGAATAAAAAAAGAATCATTCAAAAATATGAAGTACAAAAAAAATGATAAATAAAATAAAAAAAGTGTACATTCCTGCCGAAAAAATACGGTAATCTGGCAGTGATTTTAAAAACTTTATTTCTCTCAATTGGCTTACTGTTTTTAATTGATTCCAGTGCCATTATTGAGTTAACATCTTGAAGTTTCTGTGGTATAAATTTCATAATCCAGTTCGATCTACAACGTTCCAGTTAAATCAGTGAATATCAAACACAGTTTGCATAAAAAAAATAAAAATTTCCAGTAGCTAATTTTTTTGTTTTCTTCATCTACTCTAGTGCTTTTCCTTAGGTATTCTTTTGTGTGCCTACTTTTCTCATTGAGTTCTTTATTTTCTTGATTGTCTTTCATTCTTACTCTTTGAGTTTGTCTTACATATAGTATTCCTTTTGCAATTACCTTTTCCTTGCTTATACCTTTTCTTGTTTGTCTTTATTGTTTCTTTGGTTTTGTGGTGGTTTGCTCTTAAGATTGGTGTGCTTGCTTTGACATATTTCATTTGAGGATTCCAAGGCCTCAAGATCAGATTGGAGCAAGAACATTATTTCTTTGAGAGTGATATCTTTTTCAGCCTTAAGTTCACTTCGGCAGTTTCATTACAGCTCACTGTTTTTTGCTAATTTTTAACTTGTTTGCTGTTTTTGTGTGTTTGCTGTTTTTTTTTTAATTACAAATGGCTGGATTTTCAAGTGATGCATCCTACAAGCAGAATTCTCCTTCCAAAGCTTCAATTATTGGTGAATTACATGAAGCTCAAAGAACAATTAGACGGTTGGAGGAGAAATTGCAAAAGATGGAGGTCCAACAAACTAGACCATCTCCTTCTATCCATGATGGACATCATTCTCATAGACCATCTTCAAGAGCTTCTTCAAATGATGTTGGCCGTGAAGATGAGCATAGGAGAAGGAGACCTCCACCCCAAGTCCATGGACAAAGACATCATCACCAAGGGGAAAGAATTCACTACGGCAATGGCTTCTACCATGATGCAAAGTCCAAGCTTCCTTCGGTCAAACTACCTTGTTTTAATGGTTCTAGTGATCCAAATGTGTATTTAGATTGGGAGGCTAAGTGTGAACAAATTTTTGAGATCCATGAGATCCAAGATGAGCATAAGCTCAAGCTAGCCACCTTAGAGTTTAGTGATTATGCCATGAAATGGTGGCATGGAATTGTAAAGGACATTATCTATCACAAGGGTCCTCCCGTGGACTCTTGGAACTCTTTAAAGGATCATATGCGCGCTAGGTTTGTGCCCCCACATTTTAGGAAAGACCTCATGTTGAGACTCCAACGGTTTCAACAAGGCACGCTAAATGTGGATGAATATTATAAGGAGCTTGAGACGCTTGTGCTTAAAATTGAATTAGAAGAAAGTGAAGAAGCCATGGTTGCTAGGTTTGTGAGTGGTCTTAGGAAGGATATTCAAGACATTGTTGAGTTACAAGAGTATTCATCATTGGGCTCTTTAGTTCATCTTGCAATGAAGGTGGAAGCCCAACTTGCTAAGAAAAACTCTTTTAAAAATACTTCCAATGATGGATACTACTCCAAGTCTTGGAGAAACAAAACTTCTTTTTCTAAACATCCTTCCAAAGATTCTTCTTTCAAACCCAAGGAATCTAAGCCATCAACTTCTAGACCTAAGTCTCCCACTAGAACATCTAACACTAAATGCTTTAAATGTATGGGTTATGGTCATATTGCTGCAAATTGTCCTTCCAAACGAAGTATGTACATGCATGAGGGCATTGTAGTTAGTGAGCATGATTCGGATTCTCCAAAGCATTCATTGCATTCTCATGCATCTAGTGAGGAAGAGAGCGAATGTCCACTTGAAGGGGACTTGTTAGTTTTGAGAAGACTTCTTGGACAAGTTTCACAACCTTTTGATGAAAGTCAAAGGGAAAATATTTTCCATACAAGATGTCTTATTCAAAACAACATTTGTTCCTTGATAGTGGATGGGGGTAGTTGTGCAAATGTGGCTAGTACAAGAGTAGTAGATAAGCTTGGATTGCCTACTATCTCTCATACAAAGCCCTACAAGTTACAATGGCTTAGTGAAGTAGGAGAAATAATTGTTAATAAACAAGTCCTCATCCATTTCTCCATTGGAAAATACAAAGATGAGGTATTATGTGATGTTGTGCCCATGGAAGCCACTCATGTTCTTTTGGGAAGGCCTTGGCAATTTGATAGAAAAGTTTTACATGATGGCTTTACCAACAAATTATCTTTTGAATTCCATGGTCACAAGGTTACTTTAAAATCTCTCTCTCCAAGAGAAGTCCATGAGGACCAAGTTATCATGAAGAAAAAGAGGGAGAGTGAAAAAGATAAAAAAGATAAAAAAGATAAGAGTTCTAAGCCTACACTCCTTGTGTCTAGGCGTGACATTGAAAGGGAAATAGTGGCTCATCATCCTCTTTTTTTAGCCATCCCTAGAACTCTTAGCATAGAATCACTTGTTGATAGTCCTCATTGCTTGGAAAATTTGGTAGAAGAGTTCAAAGATGTGTTTCAAGATCCTCCAAATGGACTTCCACCTTTGAGAGGGATTGAGCACCAAATTGATTTGATACCGGGCTCTTCTTTACCAAATCGTCCCGCATATAGGACCAATCCAAGTGAAACCAAGGAAATTCGCCAACAAGTTGAGGCTTTGATTGAGAAAGGGTGGGTGCAAGATAGCATGAGTCCTTGTGCTATGCCTATCATCTTAGTGCCAAAAAAGGATGGCACATGGCGAATGTGTTCGGATTGTAGGGCCATAAATAACATAACCATTAAGTATAGGCATCCCATACCTAGACTAGATGATTTGTTGGATGAATTACATGGTTCTAAAATCTTTTCAAAGATTGATCTTAAAAGCGGCTACAATCAAATCCGTATCAAACCGGGTGATGAATGGAAGACGGCTTTTAAGACCAACTTTGGTTTATATGAGTGGTTAGTTATGCCTTTTGGTTTAACTAATGCACCAAGTACCTTCATGCGCCTCATGCATCATGTTCTTAGACCTTTCATTGGTAAGTTTGTTGTGGTTTACTTTGATGACATTCTCATTTATAGCTTATCTTTGAATGACCATAGGTTGCATGTTAGGCAAGTTTTGGAAACCCTTAGGAAGGAACATTTGTATGCTAACCTTGCTAAATGTATGTTTGCTCTTGATCATATAGAATTCCTAGGGTTTGTTGTGAGTTGTAAAGGGGTCCATGTGGACAAAACAAAGGTGGTGGCCATTCAAAATTGGCCTACACCGAAATCTTTGAATGAGGTCCGAAGTTTTCATGGGCTTGCTTCTTTCTATAGAAGATTTGTCCCAAACTTTGGTACCATTGCCGCACCACTCAATGACATAGTGAAAAAGGATGTGGTCTTTCATTGGGGAGAAGCACAACAAAATGCTTTTGATACTTTGAAAGAATAATTGACTAATGCTCCCATCTTGGCCCTTCCTAATTTCACTAAGACATTTGAGATTGAGTGTGATGCTTCAAGCATAGGTATTGGGGCTGTTCTCCTTCAAGAGGGCCACCCCATAGCCTATTTTAGTGAGAAATTGAAGGGAAGTCATCTCAACTATTCCACCTATGATAAGGAATTATATGCCCTTGTTAGGGCTTTGTTTACTTGGCAACACTATCTTTTTCCCAAAGAGTTTGTGATACATAGTGATCATGAATCTCTTAAATATTTGAAAAGCCAAAACAAACTTAACAAAAGGCATGCTAAGTGGGTGGAATTCATTGAGCAATTTCCTTATGTGATCAAACACAAGCAAGGCAAAATAAATATTGTGGCGGATGCTCTTTCTAGAAGATACACCTTGCTAAATCTTTTAACCTCTCAATATCTTGGTTTTGATCACATTAAGGAACTTTATCATGATGACCTTGATTTTTCTCTCCTCTATCAAGAGTGTCTTAAGGGAGGACACAAAGACTTTTTTATTCAAGATGGCTTTCTTTTTAAGGGAAAACGTCTTTGTGTTCCCCAATGCTCTATTAGATTATCTCTTGTTAGAGAAGCTCATGAGGGGGGCTTAATGGGACATTTTGGGGTTGCTAAAACTTTGGATGTGTTGCATGAACATTTCTTTTGGCCTCATATGCATAAACATGTTCATAGTTTGTGTGATAAATGCATAGCTTGCCGCAAAGCTAAATCTAAAATGCATCCCCATGGTCTTTATACTCCTCTTCCTATCCCTTCAATGCCTTGGGTAGATATATCTGTGGATTTCATCTTAGGTTTACCCAAGACATCAAAGGGAAAGGACTCCATTTTTGTGGTAGTGGATCGTTTTTCAAAGATGGCTCACTTTATTCCTTGCCACAAAGTGGATGATGCATGCCACATTGCAAACCTCTTCTTCCAAGAAGTGGTTCGCTTGCATGGGATTCCTAGGTCTATAGTGTCCGATAGAGATCCTAAGTTCTTGAGTCACTTTTGGAAGACCTTGTGGGGCAAGCTTGGAACTAAGCTTTTATTTTCTACCACTTGCCACCCACAAACTGATGGTCAAACCGAGGTGGTGAATAGAACTTTGGGACAACTATTGAGATGCTTTATTTCGGGGAATCCTAGAGTGTGGGAGAATTTACTACCCCATGTTGAGTTTGCATATAACCGAGTAGTAAATTCTACCACCTCTCATTCTCCTTTTGAGGTAGTCTATGGGTTTAATCCCCTAACACCTCTTGATCTTCTTCCTATTCCCCTTCTTGAAGATGTCTTGTGCAAAGATGGGGATGAAAAGGCTTCTTTTGTGAAAACTTTGCATAAAGACATCAAGAAGAGAATTGAGAAGAAGGTTGGCAAGTATGCTGAACTTGCCAATAAAAGGAGAAAAGCATTGTTGTTTGATGAGGGCGATTGGGTTTGGCTTCATTTGAGGAATGATCGTTTTCCTACTCAAAGGAAGTCCAAACTAATGCCTCGAGGGGATGGACCTTTCCAAGTCCTCAAGAGGATTAATGACAATGCTTATGAGTTAGATATGCCTGATACATTCTTAGGTAGTCATACTTTTAATGTCAGCGATCTAACTTCTTTTTCTGTAAGTCTCCAGAATTCGTGGTCGAATTCTCTCCAACTCGGGGAGTATGATGGAGATCAAGCTCAAGAGAACATGGAGGCCACTCATCAAGCTCAAGAAGAGGTGGAGGTACAAATGGAGGACGCCCATGGAGGTCAAAGTCCACCTCAAAGGATTACAAGAAGCATGTTCAAAGCTTTGGGAGCTAGAGGACATTTATTTTCTCTTTTTGTAGTTTCTTTAGTTGAAGGTGCTTAGAGGGAAACTTTAGAAACCTCTTTTGTTATAGCATCTTTTAGGCTTTAGTTAGGAGCTTTAGGGGGGTGTATTAGTAGATAGGTGTAGGAGTAGAATAGGGGGTGCCAAAGTGAAGGAAAGGATCACACCTTCCTTGCTTTGCAAATAGGCGCCGGTTCTAGTTTGATTTGGAGGGAATTTTGAATTGTTTTAGCTTTCATTTTTCAGCACCTTAGGCTATAAATAGAGGTGCCTTCCTTGTAAAATTCAGATTTGAATTTATCTAAAGAAACTATACTCAAAATTGGAGTGAGCATTTGGAGAGCTTTTGAGCCTTCTACTCTAGTCTTATCTTGAAGGACCATGGTTTCCTCAAGTGGCGGCTTGCACACTCATCTAGGAGCATCGATACTTCTAGTGGCGTGATCATCCAACCATTCTTCCATCTTCATGAGCATTCTCTTCTCCTTCCTTTCTTCTTCTTCAATTGTTCATGTTGCCTTGTGTTTTGAGTTGTTTTTAGTTTCGGTTTCTTCCAATTTTCCAGCACCTATATTCTGTTTGTTTCTTAATTCTGTTCGGTACATTTGATTTTGGCTCAATTCTGTTCGGTCTTTTCTTTTTAAATTCCTTTGTTGATTCAATTTGACAATATTTGGTTCATCCAAATGAGTTTGGGATTTGGTACTTGTTATTGGTGAGTTCTTGACTTAGAACCATGATCCAACTCTAAGAAAAGTGCCTCTATATTTTCCAGCTCAAGGTGATTCCTAAAAATGTCAAGAATCTTGTTCTATGTGGCTATTGGAATCACATCACCTCTCAGCCTGAGAAGACGAAGCGCCGCGTGCTCGCGGTGGGTCGTGTGCTTGTGAGGAGGGGTTTCGTGATGAAGGAGGAGGATTTGGGGTGATCTTTGAGCGAGTCATTGTTGAAGCTGCAAAGGAAGAAGAAAAGGAAAAATGATCAGGGTTCGCAGAGGCTGACTCGATCATGGGAGAAGGGTGAAAAACGAACGAACATAGGTTCGTTGGAACGATTGACGAAGCCCTAAGTTACGAGAAAGGAGAAATGGAAAAGACAACCCACAACGTATGCACCAGACAGTTACAGGATGATGCGAATCGGTTAAAATGCAGGAAAAACCAGCAGAAGAAGGAAAGGAAGTACCTTTTTGTGATCAGGAAGGCGATGAAGAATGTTGGTGATTCAGAATGTTGAAAAACGCTGAGAGCTTTTCTGCAGAAGAAAGTTGGAGCGTTTGAGAATACGAAGAAAAGTGATGGAACAGTGGAGCGAAAATGGGTTTAAGGGTTTTTCGAAATGGGTTTGGGAAGCGCAAACGTTAACTGAAGGTAACCGTTGATGAAGCCACGTGTCGAACGATGGGGAATGTTTGGTGGAGCGTCAGAGGAGCAGAAAGTGCAACCGCTTGGAATTCTGCGCCAGTGCCACGTAGATGACGTGACTCTTCTAGTCTTTTCGCTGGACAAGTCTTCGCTTAAGACTGGGGAGCTTGTGTACCGCCCTGGTAGTCGGAAGTGATGACGTGGCATCAAGCTACAGTGTAGGCGTGTTGACAAGGCGCCAGATTTGCAGAAGGGAAGGAAGTCGGGGGGCTCGTGTAGTCGCCAGTTATTAAGTTGGCGTGCTCCGATCTCCAGCGTACCAGGACCGGCGATCGCCCAGTTGAAGATGAAGTCGCCAGATGTAATTTCAGGCGACCAAGCGCTTGGAGATCGCCAGAGCAAGCACATCGCCGAAGATGAAGGTGGTGCAGATTATGAAGGCGGCCGGCGAGACCACAGGGAAGGTGTACGGAGGCACCCTAACTCGCCAATTCTAGTAGAGATCGCGCTCCCAAGTTAGCTATGCACTGGGCAGTACCATGCATAAGTAACTTAGCCAAAAGAGAGTCAGAAGCAGCGCCCAAGTCAAGGAGGCTCCAGATGATGGCACGTGTACGACTGGATGCGAGCCACGTGTCCAGGTCTGTAACTGCCAGGAGAGAGAAAGTGACCAGGTATAAAAGGGTTTCCCAACGAACTTTCGAGGTACGCACGTTCAGATTATACTCTTTACGCTTGCGAGTTCTTGAGCATACTGTGAGAGAGAACATTGCACGGTTCCTTGAGAGTTCTTGAGTGTTATTGCTCTTAGTATTTGGTGGTTCGGTCACTGACTTGGGCGTTGGAGTGCGATCGGCCGCAGCGGCGCCGCTCTATTCTTTTGCAGGTTCTTGAGGTGGATCTTGGCGGAGGACGGAGGTTGAAGCGGTGCACACGTCGATCCAAGTTTAACAAGGCAAGTTCCAACGTTCTGGTCAACAGGCAGGATCACAAACCATGATTGCAGGAATTTTTGCAATCCACCATGCGATACGTCGTTTTGAAATATGGCAACTCACAGATGCGAATGCCCTTGTGATCAGTGATGTGCTAAACATTTCATCCATAACTACGTCATTGGGAATTAATAAATTAATACGTTTCATGATATATTAAGTTTTCGATTTCATCACATTACTTCAAATTCATTACCTTTCTATGCTTTAAACTTAAATATATGCTTGAAATTCCTCACCTTTATATGGCTCAAAAGTTAATTATAGACCTTATTAGAGTTCAGACTAAGAAAATATCAAATAAACAATATAATTATTATTATTATTATGGTTATTCTTTTTATGTTAATTACTTTGAATTTACTATGTTTAACAATAGATAGAAATTCATACTACAAAAATTATAGATATTTATATAAGATAAACACTGTATACAAAGATCAAAATCTAATATTTACATTTATCATTAAATTAACTAAAAAAAATCCACCAATAATCCTTAAAAATACAAAGTTTACTAATCTTTTTTTCTTCATATTTCATTGTTCAATATAATGAATCATTAAATAACTACAAATTTTAAATTTTATATATATATTGCATTCATGCCATTTGAATTTTTAGGAAAAAAACTATTTTAAAGATGGATTTTATATTTCATTGTTGTTTAAATCGTGACAAAAAAATAGAATGATTTATAAAAAAAAAAAATTGTATTTACCTACTACAAAAATTTGAATATGGTTAAAGATGAGTTTGATTATGTATCACCCAGGGAAGATAAACCTAGTTAAATAATCAAGCCATTTTTTATTCATTTGTAAGGTAATTTTGAGAATTTGGTGTCTGTGTTGGACACCAAATTCCTGGAAAAATAATTAAACAAGAAAAGACACACACAATTGAGATAAACGGTGGAACGCAACAAAGATACAAAATTAACAAGAAATTGATGAACAACAGTAAGAACAAGAGGATATGCAGCGGAACAACAAAGGAATTTGTTGATATAATTTGTACTAAAATTAAACGGTGAAAAATGGAAAATAATCGTCGAAAACAGTAGAGAAATAGTGGAAACGGAAGATAAATGGTAGAAAACAAAGAATCAATGAAAAAAAACCAAGAACACGAAGGAAACTGTGACAAACACAAAGCTGAACAGAATTTTTATTTTTTTTTTGAAAACTTGACTTAGCCTTGTCGGATCTTTGGTTGCTCTGATACACCTAAAGCAATTGATTGTTGATTGGAATAAAATGGGGCAGCGAAATTTTTGAAATAGGAGGAGAACTGGATGGAATTGGGGAGGTTAGGTTTTGGGAATGGTGAGTGCAATGAAGGGTGTACCGACCAGGTCATCGGGTATGATGACGTGGACAAGAGAGAGGTAGGTGGTCGAGAAGTCAACTTGGTCGCCGTGTGTAAAGGCGGCGTGCTCTACCACTGAGTAAACGGTTATCGCCGAGATGTGTCACCGCCAAGATGGGTCATCGCCCATCGCCTAAGCAAGACATCGCCTAAAGAATCAACTTGCATGACGTAAGCATTTCACAGAGAGGGGGCCCACACGAGGGAATAACCCTAAGTTGGGCAGCGACGCTGTGGGTCCCTGTGTACAGAATAAATGATCAAGTCAAAGGAGCACGTGGTAATGCCCACGTGCTCGTTGAAGGTACCCAGGGAAAGCTGCATGCATGACATGTGTCCAACTAGGGGATTCGAACAGAATGATAGCACGATAAATACGACATTCAAGTTAGAGCCCAAGGGGCCATGAGGTTATACATTGTACTCCAAGGATAAGGGAAGTCCATGGGCCAGATACGCTGAGATTCTAAAGATAGCGGCGCAAGGACCTTCTCCAAGGAACCCTAGATGATAGCATGCAACGCAGAGGTAAACCCTAGTTTTCACCTATATATAGGGCACGAATAAGCCTTAAAGAGGTACGTGTTTTTCAGTCCACAATTACACGAGTTTAACCTAGTTCCCAGATAGATATACAAAGCGAAGACCCTAATTGTCCTTGACGGCGCTTCCGCTGAGAATACAAGACAATTAGGGCAACACAGTTAAATCATACAGTTTTAGTCATTGAGATAATTATACAGTTTCTAGTATTTGGTGTTTCTCGCTAGCTGACTTGATCGTCGGAGTGCAAACGGCCGCGAGGGCGCCCCTTTGTTCTTCTTTTTTCAGGTACTGACAGACGAAGCAAAACGAAGGTGCCCTAACTCGTTAAGACAAGCCACGCATAAAGACGACCCAGGTTAACCGGCCGGAACATTTGGCACCCACCGTGGGGCTCGATATAAAACATCAGTCCCACCACACAAGTTTTCAGTTCCAGTTGCAGTTTCCAACCTAGTTCCAGCCCTCAAAACGCAGATAGTCAAGGGGGGCTTCAAAAAACCACGAACATGAGACCCGCACGCACTAGGAGCGAAGAGATGACCATACAAAAAATCGTGGAGAAGCCCTCCAATCAGTGAATGAAGAAGCCAAGGCTGACCAGTTAAGGCCATTCCTTGAGCGTGGAATGTGGCAAACCTCAAGTTGTATTTCAGCTAAGATATTCGTGCTTAATGCTTTCTCTTTGAACAATGTGTGATAAATCTCTTCTTGGAAGATGATGCATTTAACTTTGTTGATTTATCTGAATTGGCACATGATAAGTTGACCTAGCTCGGTATAAGTACGAGCATAGGCGCTCTGTGGAATTGATCTGTTTGTTGATTTGTTTAAGCACAACACAGGTAAAGTCAACCTAGCTTGGTGTTAGTGCAACCACTCGAGTATAGCCGCCCCGTGAGTAAATGGTTACCTAGTGCCAAGTAAGACAGGGGCATGAGTACCATGCAGGAGAGCCCGTCAGCTCGACCCAAGGGTTCGGGGGAGGTCATCGATGATTGGGCACAAGAGGTGAGTCGTGAGCTCAACTTAGATGTTGGTCAGCCTAGAAAAGGTAACAAAGATAAAAAAGATATTTTATCTGTTGCGATATTATTCCAAAGATAAAAGATAATCTAGAGATAAAAGATAAAGAGATATTTTATCTGTTGAGATATTATTTTAGAGATAAAAGATAAAGAAATATTTTATCTGTTGAGATATTACTCTAGAAATAAAAGATAAAGAAATATATTCTTTTATAGATAAAAGATAAATAAATATTTTATTTGTTGAGATATTATTCTAGAAATAAAAGATAAAGAAATATATTATTTTAGATATATTATTCTAGAGATAAAAGATAAGGAAATATTTTATCTGTTGAGATATTATTTTGGAGATAAAAGATAAATAAATATTTTATTTGTTGAATATTATTTTGGAGATAAGAGATAAAAGGATATTTTATCTATTGTGATATTATGCTGGAGATAAGAGATAAAAAGATATTTTATCTGTTGTGATATTATGCTGGAGATAAAAGATAAAAAGATATTTTATCTGTTGTGATATTATTGTGATATTATTCTGGAGATAAAAGATAAATAAATATTTTATCTGTTGTAATGTTATTCCCAAAGATAAATGATTATTATTTTTATCATGTTATTCTGAAGATGACGTGAACGATTAATTATCATTTAAATTTGTTGTGATATTATATCTGTTGCATAAAAGATAAAGAAATATTTTATTTGTGGTGATATTATTCTGTAGATAGAAGATGAAAAAGATATTTTACCTGCTATCATGTTATTCGGAAGATGAAAGATATAATTATTATTTGAATAGGCTATCATATTATCATGGAAATAACGGATATTGAAGAATCTGTTATCATGCTACTCTGAAGATGACGTGAACGATTAATTATCATTTAAATTTGTTGTGATATTGTTATCATGATCATGATCTCTCACAGTAGAGAAGTTATTCTTGTTGCTGGTCATAGAGCATAGTAGTGAAAAAGTACATGTCTAGGAAAGTTCTGGCGAGGAAAGACTTGGTATTTAAGCATGTCCGTTGGTGACCCACCTCTCTTTCCTGGGAACTTACCTGGTGTACTAGTTCACGATCTACAACTTGTTGTTGGTCATAGAGCATAGTAGTGAAAAAGTACATGTCTAGGAAAGTTCTGGCGAGGAAAGACTTGGTATTTAAGCATGTCCGTTGGTGACCCACCTCTCTTTCCTGGGAACTTACCTGGTGTACTAGTTCACGATCTACAACATGCAAAAAAGATCAACTTTGACAAATTTTGCAGAACTCGTGTGTCGAGAATGACAAATTATTATGTCCTACCGTAGCTCGACGGTAAAGGGCAGTACAACATCAAATTTTTACACCATGCAGGGTCATAGAAGTGTTGGACGACAAAGCCTGTCGATGAAAAGTCAAGCCATCAGGACAACTCCTCTAACAGGTACATTACGACTCATGTGCACTGACCCTTGGCTCAGAGGCAATCTGGACATGGGTACCCTTGATCGCAACTCGCCACCGTTGTGGTTCGAGCCTTTGAACAGACTGAGATAGAAGGGCTAAAGTCTACCGTTGGAGTTAACGAACGAGAAGAGACCTCATCCAGTTGAGGAGTGGCTTGAGAAGAAGATCAACGACAAGACGTTTAAGCTGGGGAAAACTTTAGACGGCGAGACACAAGACCAGATCGCCAAGGTAATAATTAGAAGTAGTTTCAGTTAAAGCAGTTTTTCAAGGGGCACTCTTTAAGAAGTAGTTTCAGTTAAAACAGTTTTATCAAAGTTTCCAAGTTATTTAGGTTCGCATGCTTATCGTTTTAAGTTTTCAGAAAAAGACCTTATCGCTTTTATGAGATTTAAGGCAACAGTTTAAAGATTATGGCATGCATTCAGTACAAGGTTTTAAAGCATAATGTTTTAACTCCTCATCGCCATATGGCGACCGGAGGCACAAGTGTGAAGTTTTTTAGTCCTCCTCGCCGTGAGCAAGCGTAGGCGAGAAAAGTTGAGAAAGACCTTCCTCGCCGTAAGCGAGTGTAGGCGAGAAAAGTTGAGAAAGACCTTCCTTGCCGTAAGCAAGTGTAGGCGAGAAGAGTTTAAAAAGACCTTCCTCGCCGTGAGCGGGTGTAGGCGAGAAGAGATTAAGATACGTTTGCCTTAGTTTTTCCCTTCCATGTAAAATCAAAGATCAAAGAAGAGAACCAAGATGGCGTCGTCAGAACAAGGCACTGCCAAGACAAGGCGTCGCCGAGATAGCGATGCCAAGAACAGGTATCACTAGAACAAAGTATCGCCAGAAGTAGGCGTTGCAGCCAGATAATCAATCAGATAACATGTATGTTCATCATAAGTTAATATCCAATTTATCAAAGTTTCCTAGTTATTGAGTTTGCATATTTGTCATTTTAAGTTTTCGAAGAGAAGACTTTGTCGTCCTTGTATAATTTAGGGCAGATTCAGATCGCATGCATTCAGTCCAAAGTTTTAAAGTATAAATTTTTAAGACCTCATCGCCACCTGGCGATCGCAGGCACGAGCATAAAGTTTTTAAGTCCTCATCGCCACCTAGCGATCGCAGGCACGAGCATAAAGTTTTTAAGTCCTCATCGCCACCTGGCAATCAGAGGTGAAAGTTAAGTTTTAAGTCCTACTCGCCTAGAACGAGTGTAGGCGAGAACAGAACAAAAAGTCCTACTCTCCTAGAGCGAGTATAGGCGAGAACAGATCAGAAGTCCTACTCGCCTAGAGCGAGTTTAGGCGAGAACAGATTAAGAAGTCCTACTCGCCAAGAACGAGTATAGGCGAGAGTTCAGAGCAAGATGACAGGTATGTCTAGTATGAGTTAAAATCCGGGCGCCTAGTCCTTGAGCAAGGGTTAAGGGATTCCTTCGGGACGCCCCCTCCTCAAGTATGAATAGCTAGCCCCGGTACCAGATAACAGTTAAAATCCGGGCGCCTAGTCCTTGAGCAGGGGTTAAGGGATTCCTTCGGGACGCCCCCTCCTCAAGTATGAATAGCTAGCCCCGGTACCAGTTAAAATCCGGACGCCTAGTCCTTGAGCAGGGCTTAAGGGATTCCTTCGGGACGCCCCCTCCTCAAGTATGAATAGCTAGCCCCGGTACCAGTTAAAATCCGAACGCCTAGTCCTTGAGCAGGGGTTAAGGGATTCCTTCGGGACGCCCCCTCCTCAAGTATGAATAGCTAGCCCCGGTACCAGTTAAAATCCGGACGCCTAGTCCTTGAGCAGGGGTTAAGGGATTCCTTCGGGACGCCCCCTCCTCAAGTATGAATAGCTAGCCCCGGTACCAGTTAAAGTCCGGACGCCTAGTCCTTGAGCAGGGGTTAAGGGATTCCTTCGGGACGTCCCCTCCTCAAGTATGAATAGCTAGCCCCGGTACCAGTTAAAATCCGGACGCCTAGTCCTTAAGCAGGGGTTAAAGGATTCCTTCGGGACGCCCCCTCCTCAAGTATGAATAGCTAGCCGCGGTACCAGAGAAAGTCCTCCTCACCCTCGAGTGAGTGCAGGCAAGATAAGGTTAAAAGCCCTCAGTGCATCCAGGGAAAAGGTAGCCCCTGGGCAATGTTGAGGCACCAGAGAAAGTCCTCCTCACCCTCGAGTGAGTGCAGGCAAGATAAGGTTAAAAGCCCTCAGTGCATCCAGGGAAAAGGTAGCCCCTGGGCAATGTTGAGGCACCAGAGAAAGTCTTCCTCACCCTCGAGTGAGTGCAGGCAAGATAAGGTTAAAAGCCCTCAGTGCATCCAGGGAAAAGGTAGCCCCTAGGCAATGTTGAGGCACCAGATAAAGTCCTTCTCGCCGGCGAGCGAGTTCAGGCAAGATAAAGTCCTTCTCGCCGTTAAGCGAGTTCAGGCAAGATAAAGTCCTTCTCGCTGTCGAGCGAGTTCAGGCCAGATAAAGTCCTTCTCGCCGTCGAGCGAGTTCAGGCCAGATAAAGTCCTCCTCGCCCTTGGATGAGTTCAGGCAAGAACAGGATACAAGACCTCTTTACTTAAGCAAGTTGAGGCAAGTTCGAAAGTTTTAGGCGATGACCTAGAAATACACATGTCACTTGGCAGATCAGGCAAGCGACATTTCAGATACTAAAAATGACTCCCGCCTGCTGCTCAGTAAGTAATTTCGTGTCAAATGTTATTCCTATAGACTAACCGTTTGTTCAAGATAAGTTGATTTCCAGGAAATTAAGCATCAGTTTATGCTAAGTTAATTGGGTTGAGTAAAAACCAACCAAGTTATCAAGCGATCGCACAACAGGTGAAAGATAAATCATGAGCATAAGTTAACACAGTTCGAAGAAAGAGGTCATTACAAACAGATTCGTTGCACATAGACAGAGGTCGAGTATGTAAGTCTTTCAGAATGTTTCTAAAGGAAAGGTCAGATAAGAACAAATGAAAACGCTAGGCTGAGGGTACGATTTTGCCGTCTACCACTTCATGGCAAATTGAGAACTGAGAGAGGTCCAAGTCGGGGTAAGCACAAGCGAACTGCTCCAAGGCTGCGCCAAATCCGGAAGTCAGAACGTCCGCGGCATTGAGGTCGAGTTCTTCACTTTGTTTCTTCAGCTTTTCGTTCTCCTCAAGCGCCTGAGCAAGTTTTGCAGCAGATTCGTTCAGCTCCTTATCCTTCTCGCTCAGTTCCTTGGCTTTTTGGTCCATGTCAGCTCTGATGTTACCCAGCAGATCCTCCCTCTCAATCGACTTGGCCTCGAGCTCATCGGCGTAGTCCCCTTTAGCCTTGAGAGTCTCCTCAAGGCCCGCTATCTTCTCCTGCTGATGCATGAGTCTACCCTCGAGTTCAGTGACCTCTGAAAGTTTGGCGTTGAGTTTTTGGCCCAGTTCAGCGCCGTTCTTTCGTGCGCTCCGCAACTCCTCCTTCAAAGCATTCTCTAACCCCGAAAAATCCAACCCCCGCATCGTAAGATCACGCTTAAGTTGTTGAACTTGGTCTTTCGCAACACCGGCTTCGGATTCATACTGGCTCAAGGAGTCCCTTAAAGCCTCGCCCATCATCTGATAAAGGCGTTTCTCTACGCACTCGGTGGTCATAACATTGAGGTAAGCGGCGTGGGCTTTCAAGACCTCCTCGATAGGGGCTGGAAGAACAGGGATTGGAAGAGGGGTCGGGGGCTGGTTCTCGTCGCTGCCCTCATAAGTATGCACAACCAGGGGAACATCAGGACACGGCGGCGACACGTCTGCCTCCACTACAGGTTGGGGAGGACGTTGAGTGTCCGTAGTTTGCTCCAGGACGCCCCCAGCAGCTGAGGTGTTTGATGGCAAAGCATCCCCAGCGCTCTCAAAGGGTGTAGAAACACTGGGGGGATTTTCCGCATAATCTGGGCCCGTACTCTCGTTGGCAGGTAGCTCGGTGACGGTTGCCCTATTCCTTTTGCGGATAAGTCCATCTTTAGTGCTCTCGTCGTCTTCCTCATCCGACACCATTATGGGATTTTTCCTCTTGGCCCTCTTTGGCGGTAGTTTCTTTCTCGAAGGGGCAGGAGGGGCGGTAAGGGAAGATGAGCCCACAGGAGGAAGCTCGCCTCGGGCAACAGCAGCTTCGGCCACAGAATTCGGGACGGTTTGAGAGCCCGCGGCGAGTTTGTGGTGTTTGACTATAGAACGCAGCCTAGCCATATGATCCTTCCCCAGCATTGTGTCTGCACGAAGTGATCAATGTCCACAAATCAATACAATTACAGACACAGATAATTAGCAGTGCAAAGGTAAGCGCAGGATAGGTAATGCGAACAAGCTTAGTAAAGAAGTAAAACAGATTTGGTACAGGAAGAAAAATCCAGGTGGAGTGGGGGAAACAGACCTATGTAAAAATCTAGTTGACTCTCATAGAATTCGAACTTGATGATTGAAGAGGTAGGTAAGGTGGTATTGGTCGAGGCAACTTCCTTCCAGAAGTGGCACAGGTCTCTATCGAGCTCCACCATCTTCTCTGGACTCCTAGCCTTCCGAAAGTGATCCTGAGAATCCTTTTTTCCCTTGTCAACCCAGTACAAGGGAAACCCATCGAGAAGTGTGGGACTCTGGTCATTGCAGCAAACGCGAACGAACTTACCCTTCCAATCCTTATAAGATTGTTGGAAAATGGAGAGGATGGATCTCCCAGCAATCCCGTTGAAACTTACCCACAAGCGGTCCCCAGGGTTTTTGGCCTCGAATAAAAATAGGAACACATCTACAGAGGCTGGATGGCCTAAATGTGCGCAAACAATTTGGTATGCCCTGACAAACGCCCAGCTATTGGGATGCAGCTGGGCAGGGGCAATATCAAGCTCAGTAAGAAGCTCCCTCTCGAAACGAGTAAAGGGGAACCTGAGCTTGACCTTCTTGAACACGGTTGCGTAAACAAAGCAGAAAGGGTGACCATCGTTGCCCTCGCTATCAGTACAAACAGGTTCCCAGGAGGACAAGGACGAATGACAACCTTGTCATCATGCTCCATATGGAATGTGAGGTGGGTCTTGTCCCTCAGTCGAAGAATGTCGGCCTCAGAGTTAATCGAGGAAGTTTCATTCAGCAAAGCTGGACGAGCCCATGAGTACAACAGTTTGTAATCAGGAATGGGGCGGGCAGTGGCGTTAGTTTGCGGGGGAGTTGATTGCGATTGGCTGGGACGAGAGGGCGCAGGCCTCTGAGCCTGATTTGGAAGGATGCCAGGGCCTCTAGGTGGGTTACGAGACGTGGAGGGGTTTCCTGATGAAGGTTGTTTACGAGATTTTGAAGGAGGGTTTCGAGAGGAGGCAGGGTTGGCACCTGTACGAGCCATCGCGAACTGCAGGAGAGACGAAAGGAAAGTAAGAAAAGGAAAGTGGAGGGTCATTGAAAGGAATAATTCAATTCGAAAAATGTGAAGGGAAAGCAGCATGGACAACAGGGGTCGTAGGAAGGGAAAGAAAACCTAAAGGCGCAGGGAAAAAAGCGAAACAGAGAGCAAACAGCCCACAGCGTATGCATCAGACAGTTAAGAGATGATGCAAGTTGATCGAAATGTGATGAGCACCAATAAAGTGATAAAGGGCTTACCTTTTTTATGATCGAGGGAGCGTACGAGGAAATGATGATTGGGGAGATGAAGCGTTCACCAGAGCGTATCAAAGGTTTGAAAGAGAAGCAGGAAGATAATGTAACAGTAGGGGTGGCGCGAGAAGTTAGAGTTTTGAAGGTTATGGGAAGCGCAAACGACACGAAATAACAACCGTCGATGGATCCACGTGTCATTGGATGGGAGAAGGTTGGTGAGGTGTCAAATCAGACACCGGCGTGCGCATTAGCGCGCGAGCCACGTAGATCGCCGGAATTTAAACTCACCTTCCCCGGGTCGCCAGGGGCGATGACGTGATCAGGAAGTGCGAGAGGGGTGGTCTGCAAAATGTACATGACCGCCAACGGGTCGTCGGTAAACGAAAGGCTAGGCGGTCTGACGTCGCTACGAGCAGTATTTCGCCAATCATCCCAATGAGCTCGGGCGCGATAATGCTGGAGATTCAAACACGAAAGCCCAAACGGAAAGGCATCCATCACAAAGGCGAAGGTGGAGCAGAGCCATAAACAAGGCAATCAGAAACAGGATGTTTAAGGAATGAGAAACAAACGAAATCTAAGAAATTCACGCCGAGCGTAAAGGCGATATCGAAGTAACGTGCGCGGCATGACAAAGAACACAAGCATGGAAGATAATTTAAACAGCATTCAGCATAAAGAAAAGTACAGAACCAATGTTAGGGTTACAGACAAAGTTTGTAACATTTGCAAAATGAAATTGTAATCCTGTACACGTCCTAAATGTCCATACCGAAAGCAAGAGCACGTCACTCATCAGTGGCCCCAGGCTTCAAACAGTGCGACGAAAGGGCCCCGTCTCCAAACCGCAAAGCCCGAGTCAGAAGAGTCCTCTGATGATCATTTATCTTTGAACCTACGTGAAAGGAAGAAGTAAAGTATAGTAAGAGACATTCGCGAAACAAGGTATTTCTGAGCGGAAGCATAACAAGAAGCGGGAAGGTCATGAGAAAAGCCTCACACACATATATATCTTTTCAGAAGCTCGGCATTGAACTCCAAGCTTATTAAGGCAGCCGCGTCAAATCCTCCAACACCCGCTAGGATCTTGCAAGCTTCCTGGTCCCTTGGAGACAGTTTCTTAAGGGGTTTAGATTTCAAAGCTTTGGCGTCCTTTGTCCAGTACAAAGGAAAGCCATCCAGGGCAGAAGGCACCAAGCTGGAGCAGCATATCTTAAAAAACCTACCTTTCCACCCTGTGAAAGTTTGCTGAAAAGGAGTCAATAGAATCCTGCCAGGGACATTGCTAAGGGTTACCCATAGATTGTTTCTCTGCCTCTTCACCTCAAAGAAGTGAAGAAAAATGTCCACAGAAGGCGCGCATCCAAGGAAGCCGAACAAAATGCCAAAGGCCTTCACGAAGGCCCAACTATTAGGGTACAGTTGGGCTGGAGCGGTGTTCATCTCCGTTAACAGCTCCCTCTCGAACCTGGAAAAGGGAAGGCGTAAGCCGACGCCCTTAAAAACTACTTGATAGAAATAAAAGAAGGGGACCCCACTATTGGATCGTTCATCCCCGCACACCGGCTCCCTCATGGAACAAGGGAGCACGACGATGTCATCATCGTGCCTCTTTGCGAAGGCACGATGGTCATAGGAGCATGCTTCCCCCACGTGCTCCCTCAGGGCCCTGGAGGAAAGTAAGCAAGAGTACTCGTCGAGTAGTTCACTCGAAGCTATCCCTGTGACTCACTCGGGAGGAAGTTGGATTGGCAGACATCCTAGTGTGAACTGGCAGGAAGAAACTGGGGTCAAGGGTTCAGTAACAACAACAAAGAGAAGGGTCGCAAAGAAAGAACGTGGGGCAAGAAGTTCTTGGAAAGAAGATGAATAGTGCAAGAAAGATACGAAAGAAGCAGAGATAATGAGCTGAGATGCGGGGTTTTCAAGATTCGAGCCTCATGATTGCAGCAGTAAAGCAAGCGTTTCGTGAGTGGGCCACGTGTCGCGAGGTAAAGGTACGGATCAAAACGTCATTTAGATCGCTCAGAGAATGTCACATCGTCAGAGCCCTTGAGGGTACGTTGCGCCGGCGATATAGAAATGTCACGTCAATCGATCGGAAGATGGCATGTCATCATAACGCCGCAAGGGCAGTAGGGGGCAAGCTCTAGTCTTTTCGCTGAAAACAAGTTACCAGCTCAAGACTGGGGGGCTTGTGTACCGACCAGGTCATCGGGTATGATGACGTGGACAAGAGAGAGGTAGGTGGTCGAGAAGTCAACTTGGTCGCCGTGTGTAAAGGCGGCGTGCTCTACCACTGAGTAAACGGTTATCGCCGAGATGTGTCACCGCCAAGATGGGTCATCGTCCATCGCCTAAGCAAGACATCGCCTAAAGAATCAACTTGCATGACGTAAGCATTTCACAGAGAGGGGGCCCACACGAGGGAATAACCCTAAGTTGGGTAGCGACGCTGTGGGTCCCTGTGTACAGAATAAATGATCAAGTCAAAGAAGCACGTGGTAATGCCCACGTGCTCGTTGAAGGTACCCAGGGAAACCTGCATGCATGACACGTGTCCAACTAGGGGATTCGAACAGAATGATAGCGCGATAAATACGGCATTCAAGTTAGAGCCCAAGGGGCCATGAGGTTATACATTGTACTCCAAGGATAAGGGAAGTCCATGGGCCAGATACGCTGAGATTCTAAAGATAGCGGCGCAAGGACCTTCTCCAAGGAACCCTAGATGATAGCATGCAACGCAGAGGTAAACCCTAGTTTTCACCTATATATAGGGCACGAATAAGCCTTAAAGAGGTACGCGTTTTTCAGTCCACAATTACACGAGTTTAACCTAGTTCCCAGATAGATATACAGAGCGAAGACCCTAATTGTCCTTGACGGCGCTTCCGCTGAGAATACAAGACAATTAGGGCAACACAGTTAAATCATACAGTTTCAGTCATTGAGATAATTATACAGTTTCTAGTATTTGGTGTTTCTCGCTAGCTGACTTGATCGTCGGAGTGCAAACGGCCGCGAGGGCGCCCCTTTGTTCTTCTTTTTTCAGGTACTGACAGACGAAGCAAAACGAAGGTTCCCTAACTCGTTAAGACAAGCCACGCATAAAGACGACCCAGGTTAACCGGCCGGAATAAAGGGGAAAGAAGTGTGGCCAACCTTCCAAGGTTCACTACGCTTTCCAAGAGTTTCCTCTTTTAACCGTTCAAATACAATACATTCTGTCTCTTGGTTTTATTGTATGAAATTTGGATATATCTCTAGAACATGTAAAGCTAGAAAGTACTTTGTTCCTAAAGGATTGACCAAATGGCTTCCTATGGAAAGGTATTAATCCTGCTAGACCCTAGACTAAAAAGGGTACCTTATGTGTTAATTTTTATTTTTTTTTGCAGAAAAATAACAGGAAAAACCAGTGGTACTTGGACAATGGATGCTCAAAGCACATGACTAGTGATTTGGCTCAGTTCACAAGTCTGAAACTTAAAGCTGAAGGGCATGTCACTTATGGAGATAATAACCAAGGAAGGATTCTTTGAAGAGGGAATGTTGGAACTAGAAATTCAACCACAATAGAAAATTCGTAGTTGTAAATTGTTAGAAAAGAT
Organism: Phaseolus vulgaris; assembly: GCF_000499845.2. Taxonomy (NCBI): domain Eukaryota; kingdom Viridiplantae; phylum Streptophyta; class Magnoliopsida; order Fabales; family Fabaceae; genus Phaseolus; species Phaseolus vulgaris. Next base: position 34,890,914 of record NC_023749.2, on the reverse strand, counting down.
GGCTTCAAACTAGAGGGGGGGTGAATTGTTTAAAGGGGTTTTCACAAACTTTTCAAAACTAGAATGAACTTATTTAAGAAACCAATTGATTCAGCAATTCAGTTAGCCAAAACAGCAAGCAAAAGCTGGAGTACCAGAAAAACAATCGGTTGTTTCGTAGAAACAATCGGTTGTTTATACCAACAAACAACAAATAAACTGAATTTAAAGAGTTAGAGATAGAGAGATTGTACACAGTTGTTTATACTGGTTCACTCCAAATTAGAGCTACATCCAGTCTTCTCAGAAACCCTGAGGATATCCACTAAGCAATCACCACTTGATCACTTACACCACAACCAAGAGAATGACCTTAAACACTTCAAGAAACACACTCTCCTTGGCCAACACTAAGATTGTTGATCTTGAACACCTCAAGAACACACAACCAATCTCAGCAAACACATAAACGAAATTTTCAACAGATTACAAAGATTACACTTGTTACAGATGAATATCTGAAATCAATACAAGTAGAATCCTATTCCAGTACCTTGATCAATCACAAAACTCTTAAGCAAGCTCCGCACTTTGAAAACTCTCTTAGAAAAACTTTGTCAAAAGATTCTTAATTCTTAATACTGTTTTTTTGAATATATTCAAAGATATAGTTTGTTATCAAATCTTAACAAACTCTTAAATTGCATTAAAAGATTGGTCAAAGCATTTAATGACTGGAGCGTATACAGTTAAAGCATTTAAAGCTCAGTTAAAGAAAACAGTTTTTCGGTTATGGTCCCAAAACAAACAATCGGTTGTTTCCTCGAATCAATCAGTTGTTTTGGTACTTAACAGTTTCAACTATTTGAACACAGTTTTCAATCTTTCTCAAAACACCTAAGTATAAACAATCGATTGTTTCGATGACCAATCGGTTGTTTTATTCTTCATTCATCTTCATCAGCAAACTGAAGATCAAAGATTTGATTCTGGACAGCTTCAATTTGTTCATCCAGAGTCATAACCTTGAATCCATGTTGTCAAACCTGGTGTCAATCCTTTGGAAATTACTCACACAGAGATCATGGAGGCTCCTTTGATTTTCAGCAAAGCTATCAAGCCTATCCATCATTTGTCTTTCAAAAGATGACATGGTTGGCATTCTTTCTCTTTGATATCCATCAGCAGCACTAGGCCCTGCATCTTGAAAATCTTCAGTTGGATCTTCATGTTGAACATCCATATCAGCAGGTTCATCTTGTTCAAGATGAGCAACGCCACTTGATGAGGCACCATGATCATCATCCTTACTTATCCATTTTCCACCTACTTTTGTAAAACCCATCTTGCTGAGTGATCCATTATTCAACTCTTGAGTTGACTTGACCAGCTCAGAAGTTTCATCTTCAAGATTAACTTCAAAATAGAGTAGAAACTTAGATATTAAAACAGCATAGGGATAATGATAATCACCTAACCTCATGGCTTTTTGCATGTGTTCTTTGATTATATGAATCCAATTGATCTTGAATTTCTTGGTGATGCAGAAGATGTAAACCAGATCTTCTTCAGTTAGCACAGAGTGGTTACTCCCCCTTGGAGTTAGAATCCAAGTTACAATGAGAGCAAGCAACCTCTCATCAAGCTTCAAACCTCCAACCGAGCATGTACTAACTTGAACATGTTGATTTTTCAAGCAACTTTTGTAGAACTGGATTTTATTAAAATCTTCCACCACACCAAGGTTTCCCTTGTTGATTCTCAGACCTGAGAACTTAAGCCCAACAACAGCAGCCGAAACTTCATGGGTTATCTCCATTTCCACACCTTTCACATGAGAAACAAGATTGTTTCCTTCAAACTTCAAGTTGGTGTAGAATACCGTCACCAAATCTGGATATATGTTACCTTTCATCTCTAGGAACCTTATGAGAGATTGATCCTTGAGCAACCTTCTCACATTATCAAGCTTTTGACTTTTCAGCCAATCAAAAGATACAACCTTGGGGTTGTTTATCTTCTTGATACTTGTCTCATATCTATACTTCTCAATGAGATCATTATCTCCAGAAAACCAGCCTTCCAGCCTTCCTCCAGACCTTACAGCTCTGGTTTTAACTCTCTTGGAGGTGGGAGGGGTTGATTCCATGACAGCAGAGACAAAAACAGAGGTTCACAGATTTTTGCAAGAGATATTGCAAGAGATGTTGCAATTGGTTGTTCTTTGTGGAAGAAATCTGCACTGGATTTTATAGCAGTAAGATAATCAATTTGAATTTAATTTCAATCAAAGAGTACCTGATTTTCTGAGAGAGGGCTTGACTCTGTTCTGCACAGAAAATGTCAGAAAAAGCTGAAAATCACATGTTCTTCACATGTGATCTTTGACTAGTCATTAAGGCTCTTGAATTTCCAAGATTTTGGAATATATTCCTTTATGACAGTTATGACTTATGTACCGCCCTGACAGTCGGAGGTGATGACGTGGCATCCAGCTACAGTATAGGCGTGTTGACAAGGCACCAGTTTGGCAGAAGAGGAGGAAGTCGGGGGGCTCGTGAAGTCGCCAGTTATTAAGTTGGCGTGTTCCGATCTCCAGCATATCAGAACCGGCGATCACCGAGTTAAAGATGAAGTCGCCAGATGTAAACTCAGGCGACCAAATGATTGGAGATCGCCAGAGCAAGCACATCGCCAGAGATGAAGGTGGTGCAGGCCACGTGTCCAGGTCTGTAACTGCCAGGAGAGAGAAAGTGACCAGGTATATAAGAGTTCTCAACGAACTTTCTGAGGTACGCACGTTCAGATTATACTCTTTACGCTTGCGAGTTTTAGAGCTTACTATGAGAGAGAACATTGCACGGTTCCTTGAGATTTCTTTAGTGTTCTTGCTCTTAGTATTTGGTGGTTCGGTCACTGACTTGGGCGTTGGAGTGCGATCGGCCGTAGCGGTGCCGCTTTGTTCTTTTGCAGGTTCTTGAGGTGGATCTTGAAGAAGGACGGAGGTTTGAAGCGGTGCACACGTCGATCCTTTGACGAGGCAGGTTCAAACGTTCTGGTCAACAGGCAGGATCATCAGGCGCCCACAGTGGGGCCGTGTAAAACCTGTTCCCATCCACAGCGTGTGTTGTTCGCTGCATTCTGCGATTCGCCAAGTTTCATGAGAAAAATGAGAAGCAATCGTTCAAGTCCAGTTGCGCCCGTCGCTGCTGAAGGCGCCGTCGCCATGACCATGGCGCAGATGGTAGAGATTATGCGCTCGTTGCAGGCAACTGTGGAAGCCTCGCGCATAGAACATGCGAGAATGCATGAGGACCTGACCGCCTCTCGGGCCAGTAATGATGAGCTTAGCAAGGTGACGAAGGAGCTGCGTCAAGCTCTTCAGGAGTAGCAAGGGCGTCCTATTGCTGAGGAGGTCGCGCCGTCGATGCCGCCTCGAGTTTTCCCTATGCCTTTCGTTCAGGCGATTACTGACACGCCTATTCCTACGAGTGTGGTTCCTGTTAAGGCTGTTTTCACCGGCGTGGAGGATCCTGAAGCTCATCTCACCACGTTCCATACACAGATGATGCTGTCAGGGGGATCAGACGCCGTGTAATGCAAGATGTTTGTGAGCACGCTCCAGGGAACGGCGCTGGAATGGTTTGTGAGCCTGCCTAACGGTCACATAACCAGTTTCCAACAGTTCTCGAAGATTTTCATCGAGCAGTACATCGTGAATAAGGCACCGCCTAGGGTGTCTTACGACCTGTTTGATATAAGGCAGTATCAGGGAGAGTCCCTCAGGGACTACCTGAATCGCTTTGGGGCGCAGATGGTCAGATCGCCGGCCAAAGATGAAGAAATGCTAGTCTGTGCATTTAAGAAGGGCCTGCTGCCGGGACCATTCTGCGAGGCGTTGATCAGGGCACACCCCGCCACGTTTGCTGAGGTTAGGCGACTTGCGGTGGCCCACATCGCCGACGAGAGCGAAGTCGCCGAGAAGAGGGGAAGCGTGGCCCCCACTAGGCCACGCGCCCAGACCAGGATCCAGCCGCAGAGGGTGCTGGAGACAGCGGCGGCCAGAAGGGATCAGAGGACTCGCCATCCTTATGATCCAAGGAAGAACAAGGGCAGGGGCCAAGGACGCCAGCAACCAGCACGCCGGGAATACAATCGCCCGCCTAAGCACAAGTTTGTCATGGGATTGGCGGATCTGATCGCCATTCCCAATATATCCGCTAGGTTGAAGGCTCCAGTAAAGGTGGGCGACAAGGTGCTGGGACCAAAGCCAGACGCCTGGTGTGAGTTCCACCAGGGCTTTGGCCATACAGTGGACTCGTGCTTAGCATTAGGATACCAGCTCGACGATCTGGTTAAGAGCGGGTTCCTAAACGACTATTTGCTGGATAGAAGGACGGGGGGCATGTCGAGCTCCCAACCAGCAAGTGCTGAAGCTCAGCAGCACGAGATGCCTACGCACGGAGAAATCCACACCATTGCAGGGGGTTTCTCAGGAGGTGGATGCACCGCATCACAGAGGAAGAAGTACGCAAGGTCTGTGATGACGGTGGATATGTTTGAAGACCACTCACCAGAAGTGGATATTACATTCACCAAGCAAGATCTCCGGGATGTTGTGCCTCATGACAACGATCCCATAGTAATTTCGTTGATAACAGCAGGAAGAAAGGTCCACAGGGTACTGGTGGACCAAGGAAGCTCGGCAGACGTGATGTTCTGGCCGACTTTCACACAGTTGGAGCTGACCCTTGACCAGCTGAGGCCCTATGGAGGGTGTTTGTATGGGTTCGCTGGTGACCAAGTGGAGGTCAGGGGGTACATAGAATTGAGGACAACGTTTACAGACGTGGCGGGTTCAAGAACGGAGAAAATCAAATACCTCGTTGTAAACGCTCCTTCAGCATACAACATCCTGTTGGGAAGACCCACGCTCAACAGGATAGGTGCCATACCGTCGACCCGGCACATGAAGGTGAAGTTGCCGTCCATGGAGGGGGTGGTTATCACCATCAAATCCGATCAGAAGGAAGCGAAGAAGTGCTATGAGAATAGCCTGAAAAACAAGAGATCGGTGAGTTACGTAACAACCACCCCGCCTCCTGGTGTGAAGCCCAGATCGACGGTAACAGAAGAGATCGCCGGAAGGGACGTGGAGATGGTGGACGCTGAGCTGGGGGAGGGGAACGCTGGTCTGGAGGAGGAAGGGGCAAGGAATCGCCCTGAGGAAGCGAGAGAGCTGGGAATCGCCAGGGCGGTGATCACCAGAGAAACCAGACCAAAACCCGTCGAGCAGTGGCTCGATAGAGAAATCGGGGGAAAGATCTTCAAGCTGGGAAGATCTCTGGAGGTTGAGCTCCAGGACCAGATCGCCAAGGTGATTGAGCGGCATCTGGACGCGTTTGCATGGTCCGCTTCGGACATGCCCGGGATCGATCCCGACTTCTTGTGCCATCATCTGGCGATGGACAACTTGGTGAGACCAGTGCGACAAAGAAGAAGAAAGTTCAACGAAGAGAGGAGGCAGGCGATCAGGGACGAAACACAGAAACTCCTCGCTGCAGGCCACATCAGGGAAGTCCAGTACCCTTAATGGCTGGCAAATGTCGTGCTGGTGAAGAAGAGTAATGGGAAATGGCGCATGTGTGTCGATTTCACTGACCTGAACAAGGCTTGCCCGAAGGATTCATATCCTTTACCAAGCATAGACGCCCTGGTAGATAGTGCTGCAGGGTGTAAGTTGTTGAGCTTCCTGGATGCCTTCTCGGGGTATAATCAGATCAAGATACATCCCATGGATGAAGAGAAGACAGCCTTCATGACGGAGAGATCGTGCTACTGCTACAAGGTGATGCCGTTTGGGCTGAAGAACGCGGGGGCCACGTACCAGAGGCTCATGGATCGAGTACTTGCACCGATGCTGGGAAGAAACGTGCAAGCGTACGTCGATGACATGGTCGTGACCTCGTCGAAAAAGAGCAAGCACGTTGCAGACCTGGAAGAATTGTTCACGACGATCGCCAAGTTCAGATTAAAGCTTAATCCAGAGAAATGCATTTTCGGCGTGGAGGTTGGAAAGTTTTTGGGTTTCCTCTTAACTGAAAGAGGCATAGAGGCCAATCCTGATAAGTGTGCCGCCATCTTGGCGATGAGGAGCCCGGCTACGGTGAAGGAAGTTCAACAGCTAACAGGTCGGATGGCAGCCCTGTCTCGCTTCGTGTCGGCTAGCGGAGAAAAGGGCCATCCCTATTTTTAGTGCTTGAGGCGCAATAACAAGTTTGCTTGGACGAAGGAGTGCGAGGAAGCCTTCGTCAAGCTGAAGGAATATCTGGCGAGCCCGCCGGTCTTGTGCAAACCACTGGTGGGAACCCCTCTCAGGTTGTATTTTGCTATAACTGAGAGGGCGGTGAGTGCGGTGCTCGCCCAGGATCAAGATCAGGCCCAGAAGCCTATTTATTTTGTGAGTAAGGTGTTGCAGGGCCCCGAAACGAGATATCAGGCCCTGGAAAAGGCTGCGCTGGCTGTGGTATTTTCGGCGAGGAGATTGCGCCACTATTTCCATAGCTTCACCATACTGGTGATGACTGACCTGCCCATCCAGAAGGTCTTGAAGAAGCCTGACGTTGCAGGAAGGATGGTGAAGTGGGCAGTAGAATTGTCCGAGTTTGATATTAAATATGAGCCCCGAGGCCCGATCAAGGGGCAAATCTTTGCGGATTTCGTGGTCGAGCTCTCGTCTGAGGCGACACGAGTTGAAGGGGACGACTTCCGTTGGGTACTCTCGGTGGATGGATCGTCGAACCAGCAGGGTAGCGGTGCTGGAGTCATTTTGGAAGGACCCAACGGCATGCTGATCGAACAATCTTTGAGATTTGCCTTCAAAGCCAGTCACAATCAAGCAGAATATGAGGCGCTGATCGCCGGGATTTTGCTGGCCAAAGAGATGGGAGCCAGGGTGCTAATGGCTAAGAGTGACTCGCTGCTAGTCACATGGCAAGTAACAGGCGAGTTCCAGGCTAAAGATCCACAAATGGCGGCTTATTTGGAGTATGTGCAGCAATTGAAGAGTTCCTTTTGTTGAAGCTGGAGGAAGCTTCTTCCCTACCAAGACTTGATGTGTGTTTGATGAAGAAAATTGCTTGAGTGCTTTGAAGATTGTAATAGGCTTTTAGATTCATTTGTAATTAGGCTTGTAAGTGTGTATGATTGCCTTTTGCTGTGTAACCTATCCTAGATGCCTAACCAAGTCTAGATCAAGCACATGATGTGGTTAAATGGTTTTTGAAAAGCCTTTTGAAATGTTTTTAACAGTTTTAAAACAGTACACAAATAAATCTGTTTTATGGAGAAAGAATCTGTTTATTTCTTCTCTGTTGAAAAGGCTTTCGTTAAATAGTTTTTGAAAAGCTTTTTAAAATGTTTTTAACAGTTTTAAAACAGTACACAAATAAATCTGTTTTATGGAGAAAGAATCTGTTTATTTCTTCTCTGTTAAAAGGCTTTTCTAAATTTCTGTTAAGGCACCAAGGGAAAGCTCAGTTCGTTATTTCAGTTAAGCTGAGCTGGCCTGTGTGTTATACTTTAATCTGTTTTACTGTGAAAGAACAGGTTTATTCCTTGGTGAGTTGAAAGGTTTTTCACAAGTTAGTTAGGGCTCCAAAGGTACCACTCAGACAGTTATTTCTGTTAAGCTGGGTTGGCAGTTTTCACAAAATAAATCTGTTAAGTTCAAAAATGAATCTGTTGTTTTCTTAACTGCTTTTCAACTGTTTTTTGAAAAGAAGTTAGAAACTGTTTTCTATATAAAGAAAAGTCCATCTCACATGAATCAGTGCTGAGGAATTACGCTTTTGACAGAGATCAAACAATTTCCATGTGAGAAGAAGGATTGAAAGAGTTTTTGAAAGGTTTTCCAAAGAGATTTTCAAGTGTGCTTGTTCTAGGAAACCTTTGATCTTGGTGAAGGTGCTGGTGCAGTTCTGCAGCAAATTGAACTACTGGTTTTGAGTTCTTGCATCTTCCTTTCAGGTGTAATCTTTCCTTTATTCTGTTTTGTAAAGGTGTAGGTGTTAGTCACTCCTTGATAGGGTTTCTTGGAGTGCAAGGTGTGCTGAAATAGGGTTTTTCAGCATTGTGTGTGGTGTTCTTGTAGTGTTCAAGAACTGCTGGTTTTGTAAGTGATTGGTACTGTTTTTAGTGAATTCCACCTTGGGGTAAGGTGAGACTGGATGTAGCTCTGTATGAGTGAACCAGTATAAAAACGTGTGTATCTTGTATTCTCATCCCTGCACTCTTTTCTGGTTTTTTGCTTAATTCTGTCAAGAACTAAATCTGTTCTTTTGAAATTGAATCTGTTAATTCTGGGTTAAGTGAAAACTGTTCTTCCTGATTTGTTAAAGTTTTCTGATCATAAACAAGGTTGCTGCATATAATGGTGTAAGTGGATTGTGAACAAACTGACCATTCATTAAAACCTAAGAAAGGATCATACTTCTTGAAATCTTGTGTTGTGTAATTTTTGGTTGATTTCTAAGCATAGTTGTATCCTTCATCCTCACTATATTAAGCTGATCTGGTTCTGTCATAATTCTCTGTTGATCACAATTTTACATTGAACAAAATTCAAATTGTGCCAAGACTGCTCTGAAGAATCAATCTGTTTCATGTAAAAACAATCTGTTCTTTTTGCCTCTGGAATACTGAAAAATTGTGTGTTCTTGCGAAAATTTTATAAGCTCAATTCACCCTTCCCCTCTTGAACTTAGACACTAATAGACCCAAAAATTGGTATCAAGAGCTAGGGCTTGTATTTTGCTCAAGTGTGTGTATGATGTCTGAGTTTAAAATGCCTTTTGCTGAAGGTGCATCTATTAATAGACCTCCTATGTTTGGTGGTGTTAATTATGCTTTCTGGAAAATCAGGATGAAGATCTTTATGGAATCTATTGACATGGGAATCTGGGATGCAGTGGTCAGTGGACCTTTTATACCTATGCAGGTTGTCAAAGATGATACAATAAAGAAGCCTTGGTCTGAATGGAGTGAAACTGAGAAGAAGAAGGCTCAATATGATTCTTTAGCCAAGAATATCATCACCTCTGCACTGAATATGGATGAGTTCTTTAGAGTCTCTCAATGTAACTCAGCAAAGGAGATGTGGGATGTACTAGAGGTGACTCATGAAGGAACTGATGATGTGAAACAGGCAAGGAAGCACTCACTAATTCAGGAGTATGAGCTGTTCAGAATGCAATCTGAAGAAAGTATTGCAGATGTGCAGAAACGATTTACACACATTGTAAATCACCTCACTGGCCTTGGTAAAGTCTTTGACAAGGAAGAGCTTAACATTAAGGTATTAAAATGTCTTGATAGGAGCTGGCAGCCTAAGGTAACAGCAATCTCAGAATCCAGAGATTTATCCAAGATGTCCACTGCAGCACTTTTTGGAAAGCTGATAGAACATGAAATTGAGCTGAAAAGATTGAAAGAACAAGAAACGGTGGAAAAGAAGGCCAAAGGAATTGCTCTAAAAACTACCATAGAACATGATACAAGTGAGGAAGAAGGTGATCCAGAACATGATGAGACTGTGAGTCTGCTCACCAGAAAATTCAGCAGATTTCTTAGAAAGAAAAACCGTGACAGAACTCAGCAGAGAAAGAGGTATTCCAAACAACCTATTGATTCAAATTCTTCCAATTACACGTGCTTTGGATGTGGTAAACCAGGTCATATAAAAGCTGATTGTCCAAACAATCAAAGTAAAGAAAAATCAGCAAGCAAGAGGATTGACAAAGGTAAAGGTAGAAGAGCATATATCTCATGGGAAGAAAATGATGCATCCTCATCTAGTGATTCTTCAACTGAAAATGAAGAAACAAATCTTTGCTTCATGGTGAATGATGAGGGATCCAACTCTGACTCAGTAAGTAATTTCTCCACTGATTCTGAAAACTATGATCAACTGCTATTAGCCTTTAAGGAAACACATGATGAAGCAAACAGGTTGGCTATAATGTGCAACAGATTGAATAGAGTAAATAGGGTACTTGAACCAAAGGTTAAAGCTCTTGAAGAAGAACTGCACAAAGCTAAAACTGAATTAATTAGTCTTGAATTGACATGTTTGCATGCATCAATTAAAACTTGTGATAATTGCAAAAAGCTGGAAAAACAGGTTGAGTATTTGTTAAAAACACTTTCAAATTTCACTAAGGAAAGAGAAAATCTTGAAACCTTATTAGGTTCACAGAATGCTGTTTTCAATAAAAAATGGTTTAGGATATAATCCTGGAATGAAAGGTAATGTGAAAAAGCTGTCCAGTTTCTTTGTTCCTTCCAAAACAGGTTTTTCCTCTTTTAGTAATTCAAAAACAAGGCATACTGCAATATGTTTTTATTGTATGAAATCTGGTCATGTATCTAGAACATGTAAGGCTAGGAGATATCTTGTTCCTAAAGGATTGGCCAAATGGCTTCCTAAGGAAAGGTGTTAATCATGCTGGACCCTAAACTAAAGGGGTACCATATGTGCTAAATCTGTTTTGTTGCAGAAAAACAGCAGGAGAAACCAGTAGTACCTAGATAGTGGCTGCTCAAAGCACATGACTGGTGATGTGACTCAGTTCATAAATCTGAAACTCAAAGCTGAAGGGCATGTCACATATGGAGATAACAATAGAGGAAAAATTCTTGGAAGAGGAGATGTTGGTACTAAAGACTCAACTACTATTGAGAATGTCCTATATGTTGAAGGGCTAAAACATAGTCTTCTAAGCATTAGCCAGCTGTGTGACAAGGGATACAAGGTCAATTTCGAAGCCAATACTTGTACAATTTCAAATGAAAATTCTGGTAAGGTGTTGTTCACTGGAAAAAGGGTAAACAACATTTATCTCCTTGACATTGTAAAGAGTTGTTCTGAAAATGAGTGTTTGCTATCTAAAAATGATGAGTCATGGCTGTGGCATAGGAGACTAGCTCACATTCACACAAATCACTTGAACAAGCTAAAATCTAAGGAACTTGTTTCTGGCTTACCAAACATAAAGTTTCAAAATAACAGATTGTGTGATGCTTGTGTAAAGGGAAAACATATTAGAACTTCCTTTAAATCAAAAGATATGGTTTCTTCAAATAAAGCTTTGGATGTTTTACATATGGATTTGTTTGGACCATCTAGGACTGCTAGCTTAGCTGGAAATTACTATGCTTTGGTGATTGTTGATGACTTTTCAAGATATACATGGACTTTGTTTCTTGCTTCTAAAAATGATGCATATAAAGCCTTTAAGAAACTTGCTAAAGTTCTGCATAATGAAAATGAAAATAGGATAAAACAGATTCGTAGTGATCATGGGGGAGAATTTCAAAATGCAAAGTTTGATAAATATTGTGAAAAACATGGGATCATACATAGTTATTCTGCTCCTAGGACACCCCAACAAAATGGTGTTGTTGAAAGAAAGAATAGATCACTAGAAGAGTTAGCTAGGACTATGCTAAATGAATCTGGTTTACCTAAATATTTTTGGGCTGATGCTGTATATACTGCTTCTTATGTGCTTAACAGAACATTGATTAGACCAATTCTTAAGAAAACTCCCTATGAATTGTATAAAGGTAGGAAGCCTAGCATTAGTCATCTTAGAGTGTTTGGCTGCAAATGCTTTGTTTTAAATAATGGTAAAGATAATCTGGGGAAGTTTGATCCTAAATCAGATGAAGGAATACATATTGGTTATGCTATAAATGGTCATGCTTATAGAGTATATAACAAAAGATTGCTTGCTGTTGAAGAATCTATACATGTTGTGTTTGATGAAACAGATTTTTCTGTGCCCAAATCTGTTATGGATGAACCTGGTATGGATGATTTAAGAACAATTATGCAACAGAATCAATCTAGTGAGCTTGATGCTACTAATCCAAATTCTGTCAAAGAATCTACTGTGAATGCAGGACTGCCTAAAGAATGGAAGACTCCAAGGGATCTCACTCTTGACAATGTAATTGGTAAAATTGAGAAAGGAGTCTCAACAAGGAATTCACTCAATAACTTCTGCAGAACAGTAGCTTTTGTGTCACAGATTGAGCCTAAAAGCCTGGAAGAAGCACTGCAAGACAGCAATTGGATAACAGCAATGCAGGAAGAGCTGAACCAGTTTGAATACAATGAAGTGTGGACTTTGGTTCCAAGGAAGCATGAGATGAACATCATAGGAACCAAGTGGGTGTACAGGAACAAGATGGATGAACATGGAGCTATCACTAGAAATAAAGCAAGACTGGTTGCTAAAGGGTATAACCAAGAAGAAGGTATTGACTTTGGTGAAACCTATGCACCAGTAGCACGTCTTGAAGCTGTCAGACTTCTTCTAGCATTTTCCAGCATACAAGGTTTCAAGCTGTTTCAAATGGATGTCAAGAGTGCATTTCTAAATGGCTACATCAATGAAGAGGTGTTTGTATCTCAGCCTCCAGGGTTTGAAGATTACAAGAATCCAGAACATGTGTTCATGCTTAAGAAAGCCTTATATGGATTAAAGCAAGCACCTAGGCAATGGTATGAAAGGCTAAGTGAATTTCTGCTGTCTCAAGGTTATAGCCGTGGCAATTCAGATAAAACTCTCTTTCTAAAGAAGAAAAGTGAAGATATCATACTTGTGCAAGTCTATGTAGATGATATTATCTTTGGATCCACAAATGAAGAGATGTGTGAAGACTTTGTGAAAACCATGAAAAGTGAGTTTGAGATGTCAATGTTAGGAGAAATGAATTTCTTCCTTGGTCTACAAGTTAAGCAACTCAAGGATGGGATTTTCATAAGTCAAGAAAAATACTGCAAGGAACTGCTCAAGAAGTTTGATATGAATCAATGCAAAGCAATCAGCACTCCTATTTCAACAAGTTGTCAGCTGGATCAAGATTCTGCAGGAAAATCAGTGGATCAAACGAAGTATAGGGGTTTAATTGGTTCCCTATTATATCTAACTGCCAGTAGGCCTGACATTATGTTTGCTGTATGTCTATGTGCTAGATATCAATCTGATCCAAAGGAATCACACTACAATGCAACAAAGAGAATTCTGAAATATTTGCAAGGATCTAAGGATGTTGGATTGTCGTATCCTAACAAGGTATCTCTGAATTTGATTGGTTTTTCAGATTCTGATTTTGCAGGTTGCAAAGTTGATAGGAAGAGCACAAGTGGGACTTGTCACATGCTTGGATCAAGTCTAATCTCTTGGCATTGCAAGAAGCAAGCTTGTGTTGCTCTCTCCACAGCAGAAGCAGAATACATAGCTGCTGGAAGTTGTTGTGCTCAAACCTTATGGCTAAGGCAGCAACTAAGTGATTTTGGTATTCTGTTAAATAACATACCTATAAATTGTGATAATACAAGTGCCATAAATCTGTCTAAGAATCCTGTCATGCACTCAAGGACTAAGCACATTAAAATTAGACATCATTTTCTAAGAGAACATATAGCTAATGGAACATGTGATATACAATTCATTGGTACTGAATTTCAATTAGCTGATCTGTTCACTAAACCACTTGCTAAAGACAGGTTTCACTTTCTTTTAAATGAATTGGGTATTATTAGCTTGAATTTTCCTCTGCAGTGAAAATTTCAATCTGTTGTTTTATGTTTTAACATGTTTCGTTCCCTGTTTCAGAAATCACAACTGTGACTAGGAAAGAGAAAGATTTATTTTTCTCTCTTTCACTTTATTGTTGACTGCTTTTACGGTTATTGACCAGCAGATCCATGCAAATCAATGTGTGGGTATCCTAACTAATTGGATTTTGTGTAGATGCAACAGATTTGATGTACCAAAATCAGGTTCCAAGATATTCCTACGTGAATCCACACCTGAACCTGCTGCACCATTGGAATAAAATCTGCAGCATATCTGTGGGATTTGATTTTTCTTCAAAATTCATTATTTCCAAAATCTGATTACATTGCCCTGAATTAAAATTTGTGCTTTTCAATTTTGGTTTAACAATCCTATATAAACCTAGCACAATTTAGCTCGTCTCTCACACCATCTCACTTGCACTATAAGCTGTCCAGGTGCACATTGCTTCACCATAGGTTTTGTTTCTGCTTTTGAATAATAATCTGTAATGTTGTTTCTTCTAGAATTGTATGGTAATATATTGATGCAGGGAAAAACAGATTAAGCATGGCATCCTCCTCACATAGAAAGAAGAAATCCAAGGAGCAATCTCAAAGCAGCCAAGGTATCTTGGAAAACTGGTTTGCTGGAGATTCAGAGGCAATGACAAGGTTCATACATGAGACTGGCAGGAAGCAAATCAATGTACCCAAGCTGCTTGAGTTCTCATGGCTGAGAGAGGAGAATCTGATAGAAGCCAAAGACTTGCTCAAGCATCAAAAGCTGAAAGGATTTCTGAAGATGAATGGAAATGTTTATCCAGACCTTGTGAAGGTGTTTTACTGCAACCTTGAACAAGAGGGTAAAATCTGGTTTCCCATGTAAAAGGAGTGAAGCTGAAGATCACTAGGGAAATCTGGAGCAGTGTGGGTGGAATCAAATATTCAGGACTGAAAGTGAGCAAAGGAAACACTGCTGGAATTCAAGGATTCAACAAATTGCAATTTTATAGAAGCTGTGTGAGGAATCCCACTGAACCAGTAGCTAGGTATCATGCAGGTAGCCTAACTCTAATTCCTAGACTCTTAGCTCATATAATTGCTTGGCAGCTTACCCCTAGAGGAAGTAATCATGCTGTACTTCATGAGGAAGACTTGATACTGCTGTATTGCATTATGAACCATCTTAAGGTAAATTGGGTAAGTACTATGGTTGAACATATGCTGAAATCTGCAAGATTACCTGATTATCGCCTTCCCTATGCAATATTTGTGTCAAAACTAATTGATCACTTTAAAGTGGACACTACCAATGAAAGGAATGACTCTATTAAGGCTGCAAGTGAAATAGATAACTCCACACTCATGAAAATGGGATTCTATAAGGATGAAGATGGATGGGTTTTTAGAAGGAATGCTGGACAAAGGGCTGAGCAAGAAGCTGCTCCTCAAGGAAATGAAGAAGAAGAAAATGCTGATGGTGTGCAACACATGGACGAATCACCAATACATTCTGCTGAACATGAAGATGTTGCTGCCACTAGTCAGAATGCAATAGTTGCATATGAGGCACCTGAGTACAGAGGTGAACCTCTGTCTATGTTTGAAAGACAGGTGCTAAGCAGGCTAGACACACTCACAGATGAGCAGAAGGCACACTATGAGATGACTCACGCCAGGTTTCAACACTTGGATGATCAACTTGAAGGAATTCAAGTGCAACTAGCTGAGCTCTATTACAACAACAAGTGATCCTATTCCTAAGTCTTTATCTTTTATATGTTGTTGAACAATTTGGAATTAATCTGTACTGTTTTTTTTCTGCACTGGGTTTTAGTTGTTTTGTGGTTTGTAATGAACCTCTATGGTTTATTGGTTTTATTTGAACTGTTATGTATGGCTATTATTTTTTTTCTGTGGTATTTTGTGCTCCCATTCTGTTTGATGAATCCAAAGGGGGAGAAGAATAGCCTGGTACAGAACAGCCTAAGAATAGCCTGGTACAGATTCTGCAGATGATATTCACAGTGGCTGCTGATATGATTCAGATGTTAAATCTGCAGGTATATCATTCGTAAATCTGTTGTTCTGCTTTAACACCTGTTTTCTTTGTATATAGTTCTGTACAGATTTGGTCATGATCTTTCTTCAAAGCTGTGCAAAGCAAAGGGAATTTGTCTCCATCGAACAGGGGGAGATTGTTGAAGCTGGAGGAAGCTTCTTCCCTACCAAGACTTGATGTGTGTTTGATGAAGAAAATGGCTTGAGTGCTTTGAAGATTGTAATAGGCTTTTAGATTCATTTGTATTAGGCTTGTAAGTGTGTATGATTGCCTTTTGCTGTGTAACCTATCCTAGATGCCTAACCAAGTCTAGATCAAGCACATGATGTGGTTAAATGGTTTTTGAAAAGCCTTTTGAAATGTTTTTAACAGTTTTAAAACAGTACACAAATAAATCTGTTTTATGGAGAAAGAATCTGTTTATTTCTTCTCTGTTGAAAAGGCTTTCGTTAAATAGTTTTTGAAAAGCTTTTTTAAAATGTTTTTAACAGTTTTAAAACAGTACACAAATAAATCTGTTTTATGGAGAAAGAATCTGTTTATTTCTTCTCTGTTAAAGGCTTTTCTAAATTTCTGTTAAGGCACCAAGGGAAAGCTCAGTTCGTTATTTCAGTTAAGCTGAGCTGGCCTGTGTGTTATACTTTAATCTGTTTTACTGTGAAAGAACAGGTTTATTCCTTGGTGAGTTGAAAGGTTTTTCACAAGTTAGTTAGGGCTCCAAGGTACCACTCAGACAGTTATTTCTGTTAAGCTGGGTTGGCAGTTTTCACAAAATAAATCTGTTAAGTTCAAAAATGAATCTGTTGTTTTCTTAACTGCTTTTCAACTGTTTTTTGAAAAGAAGTTAGAAACTGTTTTCTATATAAAGAAAAGTCCATCTCACATGAATCAGTGCTGAGGAATTACGCTTTTGACAGAGATCAAACAATTTCCATGTGAGAAGAAGGATTGAAAGAGTTTTTGAAAGGTTTTCCAAAGAGATTTTCAAGTGTGCTTGTTCTAGGAAACCTTTGATCTTGGTGAAGGTGCTGGTGCAGTTCTGCAGCAAATTGAACTACTGGTTTTGAGTTCTTGCATCTTCCTTTCAGGTGTAATCTTTCCTTTATTCTGTTTGTAAAGGTGTAGGTGTTAGTCACTCCTTGATAGGGTTTCTTGGAGTGCAAGGTGTGCTGAAATAGGGTTTTTCAGCATTGTGTGTGGTGTTCTTGTAGTGTTCAAGAACTGCTGGTTTTGTAAGTGATTGGTACTGTTTTTTAGTGAATTCCACCTTGGGGTAAGGTGAGACTGGATGTAGCTCTGTATGAGTGAACCAGTATAAAACGTGTGTATCTTGTATTCTCATCCCTGCACTCTTTTCTGGTTTTTTGCTTAATTCTGTCAAGACTAAATCTGTTCTTTTGAAATTGAATCTGTTAATTCTGGGTTAAGTGAAAACTGTTCTTCCTGATTTGTTAAAGTTTTCTGATCATAAACAAGGTTGCTGCATATAATGGTTTAAGTGAATTGTGAACAAACTGATCATTCATTAAAACCTAAAGAAAACAGAGATAG